>NC_044915.1:34083910-34234209 GCF_001633185.2 Quercus lobata
CCAAGCCTCAGGGGAAACCAACTACCTGGATGTGGAAAACTAGGTTTTGGACAGAACCAAGGCATTGTATGGTCCACGGACCCAAGCCTCAGGGGAAACCAACTACCTGGATGTAATGAAAACTAGGTTTTGGACAGAACCAAGGCATTGCAAAGTCCTCGGACTCAAGCCTGTGGGGAAACCAACTACTTGAATGAGGAACCAACTATTTAAAGAAAAAACTATGGCCCGTAAACCTCGAAATCCCTCCGAAGAGAACTCCGCGTTAGCAGACGGGTTAATACCTTGATTGTGCGGATTCCTCGGTTTACCCTCGGATCCCCAGTATCAAAGGGGTTGATGCGATACGGCGCAACATATTACCCCAAAAGCACAACCAAAGTCCCTCGCTACTTAGCTACCCTTTCAGACGAATTATTTAGAGATTATCGTTCTCGGACACTGGTCTAGCATGCATCGCGTAGTACTCAACGCTTATCCCGGTTAGTTCCAAGAATTTAATTTATTGAAAGTTACCATTGTTATACTTGATAATATTTGTGAGTTTAAATTAGTAAGAACCCGTGTTAAAGCATTTTTTCTGCCTGGAATATCCTTAAGGGCAAGCTTGCATTTAATATTCATGCATAAAGTAGTTGTTACGGAGAAGAAAGATATGTATGGAGAAATAGACACATATTTTATTAAGACAAAGGAACAGTACAGTGTACAATGAAAAGCTGAAACAAGCTTACACTAAAGCTGACCACATAAGTAAAGGAAAATACAAGCGAGTGGAGAGAAGGCCGTGGGGACAGCTCAGAGGAGAGGTTGGCTACTGCGCCAAGTTATTGTCTAAGGAAACCATTCCTCGACACCTCTGCATGCCCATAACTCAGGCAGCCAAAGAACCTGACCTCAGCCTAACACCATCTACAGAAAAGGTGCTAGGAGCTTGAGGTTGGGAAGCCCCCACAAAAATTTGTCTGCCACAAGGTAGACAGTGCTGATGGTGGAAATTCCTTCTTTGGACATACCGAAAAACTGGCATGACCAGAACCTGCTTCGGATTTTGACTAAAAGAGGGAAGAGGACCCCCTCCCCTATGACGAAATGGAATGCTCCCTTGAACTTGCACCTCCTTGGCCCGTACCTCCCTACTCTGAGTCTCGGGGGGACATAACGCCTTTGTGGCGGAGGGAGCTCCTTTTTCCTAATCTCTGCCTCAAGCATGATGAACTAAGGGAGGAATCTGAAGGATTTGTGTGTGAAAAGGAGCAACTTTCTCTCCTATTTATGTTAAAAGATAAGGTGGTGGCATTTAATTCGCGCAGCGTCCCAAGGAACGCTACAGACAAAACGTCTCTGGCTCGACTTCCAACGTCGTCTGCAACCCTGAGGTTAAAGGAGTCTCGAGAAGGTGCACCTCGAACACTGGGACGCCAAAAGATACCGCGTGATCAAAAGTTATGGAAACACCTCTTAATTTGTGGGCCCAGTAAATTCGCGGCCCAGGCCCGTTCGGCATATGGGCCCAGGGACAGAACCAAGGCCTTGTATGGTCCTCGGACTCAAGCCTATGGGGAAACCAAGTACGAAAAATTATAAAAATTACAAGTTTTTGGGCAGAACCAAGGCCTTGTATGGTCCTCGGACTCAAGCCTATGGGGAAGCCAAGCACGAAAAATTATAAAAATTACAAGTTTTTGGACAGAACCAAGGCCTTGTATGGTCCTCGGACTCAAGCCTATGGGGAGGCCAAGCACGAAAAATTATAAAAATTACAAGTTATTGGACAGAACCAAGGCCTTGCATGGTCCTCGGACTCAAGCCTATGGGAAAACCAAATACTTGGATAAGAAAAGGTTTGACTCTCATAAGAAAGGTTACTTGGTAAAAATGTCAGGTCACTTCATCCACGGCTTAAACACCATAAAATGTTAAGGCCAATAAAGGTGTAAGGAAGGGGGTGGAACGCCCCAGCATTTAGTCGTATAAGAGGGCTATTCATTTGGTAGGGGATATGTCCTCGGACGGCTATTTCTCACACGGCATCAAGCCTTCGGTTCTCTCCTCGGCTAGTTCCGGGTGAGTACTATTTTTTTTTTTTTTTTACGGGTCGGCCTTATTGTGCCAAGCACTTCTACTAAAGCTATGGCGACATCATTTTATTATCAAATATTTTGGTCTTAGTCGTCATTGATTTAGATGCTATATTATTGTGCCGAGCAGCGCTTGCAAATTTATGAAAACATAGAGACATAACATGCGAAATAAGGTAGACAACAATTTTTATTAATATAAAAAAATCATTACAACATACAAAAAGGGGCTCAAACGAGCCTATACAAAATGTAAACTGCCTAAGCAACCATTACATCTGTAGTACAGAAAAGTAAACTGTCAAGCGTCTTTTAAACTCGTCTTCAAAGTTTCTCCAATCTCTGCCTCATTGCTGCTCATACTGAGAGAGGGACTCACTTTAAAAAAGAAAATGAATGAAGAAGAAGGAAATAGTAAGGAAGAAATCAATGACGAAGATGAGGGGGATGAATAAAGAAGATGGAGGACATGAGTAAAGAAGGAGGAGAAGAAGAGAGAGAGATGAAGAGACAAAGAGAGGAACAAAAGATAGAAAAGAAACAGCACCAGGGCGGAACTGGTGCTGGGAAGACAATAAGAAGAGGGAGGGGAAGGGCACCAAGGAGCAAAAGAGGGAGAAGCAGAAGCACTTAGCCCCTGCCTCCGCCCTGACTCCTAACACGCCGGTGCCATATTAGGTACGCTCGTGAGGAGCCGGATGGTAACGATCTTGGGTGTTCTCGACTCAGTCACGTCGAAAGTTTGACGTGACGAGTCCCTGCTTCGGATTTTGACTGAAAGAAGGATGAGGTTGATTTTGAGTCTTCGCCATCCTTGTCCCGATCGAGCCATGATAAGCTTTATCGGAACGTGGCGTTTTTGGGAGGGGTGGGACTTTTGCATCCCTTGTTGTTATGGTAAAGTATTTTACGATTAAGTGTATAAACCGGCGAGTAAACCGAATCTTAAGGGAGGCTAAGTATTCCAGAGTCGCAGGAGGATGAAAAGGGATTTTCGGTAAAAACAATCACCTCCTCCTGTCCTACTTATACAGAGGGCGGAGCGGGGGGCATTTAATAGGTTCAGATCTCCAAAGGAATCAGCAAACCCAAACACGCCGGTTCCGCTTCTCCATCCCATCAAAATAAACCGTCGAATTAAAGTAGTCTCGTAAATAATGATTATTCAAAGCGCGTTTTGGATACCCCAAGCGATAAGAACGCCTCAAGCGCGAAATTAAAAACTATCTCGTAGACCGGTGAATCTCTTGGGCATATGAGGAACCGCCAGCATGTTTAATAGGCCGAATAGATTGGGCCACAGGAGAGGTTTGGCATCACCAAAACCCCCATTTCCAACCAAGAGGTTGGACAGCCGGGTTTTTAGGGGCTAATGTGGGGCGCAAATGATTTATGGGCCAGGCCCCTCTACCCAGGGAGAGTCCAAAGGCCCAGGCCGAGGAGGATTATGGCCCAAGTTCAACGAAATAGCCTTTGGGTACCGCCGAGGGTAGTTCAGTCCTCGGCAGACCCACAGTACCTCCAAAGGGAAGGGTAAAAGCGGTATAGGACTGGAACATGGAAGAAAGATCTAAAATATCCAGGGAAAGCTGCTGTTATTGCCATTTAATGTTCTGAACCCGACAGAGCCGCATTCTTTGGCTTTTACAACCATCCCCAACGACTTTGAGTATGGACTGATGGGACAAGTATCAATCTTGGAAAGTTTAACCCTACGCGTGGACGAAGGACAGTGGACGCGAGCTAGTATAAAAGGAAGAGTAAGTAATCTATAGAGGGGGTTGGGAAAAATGGCCAGAAACCAGAGCCTCCCAGCCCACCTCCAGGAGAAAGACTCCAGGGGTGTAGGAAAGTTTAAGTTCATACGAACACCGCGAAAAACCCACCGCCTATCGAACAAGGCCTAGCCTTTCAAACCCACGCTCTACAAATGATATTGTTAGGGGCCTTTTCACGTGCGAACCCGACACTGTTACGGTCCGTCACGAATCGCGTCCTTACAAGTATCATTTATGCTGAAATTTTCAAAATTTTTATACTTTTTGTTTTTGGTAAATTCTATTGTTAATTATGGTTCACTTGATGTTTTATCCAATTAGGGGTCAGGCAAAATTCGAGGTATAATGTTGCATCCACCTCATCCGGAAAATGTGAAACTACACACTTAAGCTTTTGAAAAGATGGAAAATCTCAAGATATTTTTTTTTTAGTAAGGTTTATAATACATTGCATAATCAGAGTACAACTACAAAAGTGCTTAACCTTTGTAGTTGTAGACTGTGGTTATAAATAGCGGAGACTAGACACACACAACCAATATGGGATAAAAGGTTTATAATACATTGCATAATCAGAGTACAACTACAAAAGGGTTTAACCTTTGTAGTTGTAGACTGTGGTTATAAACAGCAGACACTAGACACACACAATCAATGTGGGATAAACATCCCTAATTTTTTTTTTTGAGTAAATAGTAATACTTATTAGAACACACACAAAAATAATAAAGATGCTCTTGAAGTACTAATTGGAAATAAGGTATAAGTTCTTTTAGTTCTATTTTCTCCACAAAAAAAAAAACTTTCACTAGATAAAAGTTATACATTTTTTCTTTTTAACATTGCATAAAATATGAATTTTATTAGTTTCATTTTTGCTGAAATTTCAAAATTATTATACTTTTTGTTTTTGTTAAATTCTATTGTGAATTATGGTTTACTTAACTCTTTATCCAATTAGGGGACGGATAAAATTCGAGGTATAATGTTGCATTCACCTAAACTGGAAAATGTGCAACTACACCCTAATGTTTTCAAAAGGATGGAAAATCTCAAGATACTTATTGTTGATAACATACGTATTTGTGAAGCAAATACGTATTGAGTTGAGTTGGAACAACTATGCAATAGGGTACAATTACTAATATTTTTTAATTAAATTTTTATTCTAAAGTTTGTTGAAATTATTTATTTAATTATTTTTCTACAGGAGTTCCAGTTAGAAAATATGAAACATCTCAATCTCAGTGGTTGTAAATTTATAACCAAATTACCTGATTTATGCACCCCAAACTTGGAAACATTGGACCTTTCTTATTGTAAAAATTTTGTTAAGATTCGCGAGTCCAATGAATTTCTTCATAAGCTTAAAACATGGAATCTTACCGCCTGTTTGGTAGAGTGGTTAAGGGCTTGTTTGGTTTAAAAAAAAATGGTCACTCATCACTCATCACTCAATTTTCATTATCCATCACTCATCACTTAAAATACCCAAATTTCCTACCCCACCTGTTTGGCATATTTTTTCAGTTTCTCATCACTCAATTTTTTTTACTTTTTGTGGGACCCATGCCTGAGCAACATGTCATAAGTTCTGTTAGCCTACCCGCCTCACCCTCACTCTCTTCATTTCATTTTCTTCCCCTTCAGTCACCATTGCCCTGTTACTCTCAGTGAAGCTGTCCTCTTTCTCTTTCATTTCTCATGTACACATACATCAACAAGAACAATCCTATCCCAAACCTACGGCCAAACCATCATAAACATACAAACACAAACTCATAGGTACCCATAGATGTTAAAATCAAAACCCACAAATACCCAAATCAAAAATCACAAATACAGACCTTATGCCCAAATCAAATCCGAACCCACACCACAAATCCTCAACCCATTTTGGCATTTCGGACCTAGGCATCTCAAAGAATCTCTCCGGAGATGTAGACGACAACGATGATGAGTTTCTCTGGCGCCGGTCTACAGTTGCGTCGCTCCAGAACTCCACCCATCTCGGTGTCCTTGCTTCGGCCGATCCACCTTAGTCTAGACTTCTCCGTGAGAAATTGGACGACGAATCGGCCGATTTCTCGCTCACGGATCTTTGCCTTTTGAGAATTTGAGGATCAGACAACTCGAAGCTCCGGAACAGAGACTCGCGCTCAAAGAAATTGGATAAATCCAAACCGCAATAGAAGATTCTATTCTCGTCCATGAAGAAAATCGGGTTCCCGGCTAAAGATGGGTTACAAGGAATGTAGCAATGGTTGAAGATAGGAATCAAATGCGGAGCTCTCTTTAGAGCATTCCGGGCGACCCGTAGAGCCTTTTTCGGGTGAGACGGTCTATGTCCCCGAGACTTCGACCAGATCATATTTCGAGCAATCTTCATTTAATTCTTCATTTAATGTGAGATGCAAAGGGAAAAGTACAGATAGACAAGAGAGAAAGGAGTAAAAAATTTATGAAGAAATGTTGGTTTGTTGCTGGAAGAAGGAGAAAGGGGAAAGAAGAAAGAGAAAGGGGAAAGAGAGAAAGAGAAAAAGTCGTTGGTTCTTAGGACTTGTCCTTGACACGGGTCCCACAAAGATGCATGTATTTACATTATTGCCACCGTCACTCGTTTTTTAGAAATTGAAAACAACCTCAATTTTTTGAGAATTGAGTCACGGAAATTGAGTTAGGAAACTCATCCAAACAAAGCAAGTCTCTGTGGGGCCCACAAAATTTAGAAATTGAGTGATGAAAACTGAGTATTGGATGATGAAAACACTTAAACCAAACAACACCTAAACAACTTATTTTGAGTTTTTAAATAACATTACACATATTTCTATACACTTTTTCACCCATACGTATTTTAAAAAACTACAAACAACGTTACTTAGACTCCTCCATCAAGCCGCTTAAATTATTGCAAAAAAAACTTAAAAATGTTCCAAACAACCTCATGTTGACATCTCTTGCAGTTCTCGAGGAATTAACCCTTCATGGTTGCAAAAACCTTCCAGATGGCATTTATAAATTGCAACAGCTTCGGCATTTGAAGACTCCTACTTCCAAATTGGGACCGAAATGCAATTCTTTTGATAGCTCCTCTGGCTATGGGTTTCTGAAGATGACATACCTGCATCTCGGGGACTGTAAAAGCATAATTGAATTAGATCTTTTGAGGAAGCCTGATTACCTCCCCGCATTGGAACCAATATTATTACCATCCCCGAGAGCATTAACAGATTTCCTAGATTAGAATCACTTTATATTGACAATTGCAAGCACCTTCGAGAAATTCAAGGACTTCCACAATCGATAAGTTGGGTTTCTGCACGAAATTGCCCGTTGTTGGATTATGAATCACCAAGTGGGCTATTGAATCAGGTCTCTCTCTTTCTTTAAGTTATAAAGAAACAATTTTTGTTACTTTCTCTAAATGCTTTACGGGATTTGCTATATGAAAAATGTTGAATTTTGTAATTGCAATGCAGGTAATAGAAATTATGGGGATTTTATGGAATGGAGTATGTGGTAGTGCAAGAAGCAATGAATTAATGGATCCACAGTTCACCGATTACTTCCCATCTGAAACTGAGGGTGCTGAATCTGAATCTGAATCTGAATCTGAAGATGGGGACATATCACAGTTCTTCAATTATTTCCCATCTAAAACTGAGTGCGTTGAATATGAAGATGGGGACATTGATCGTTTGTTTAGGGTATCGGGAACTGAGATTCCATGGTTCAATCATCAAAGTGTTGAAAATAATTCCATATTGTTCTGGGTTGGTCGCAAATTTCCAAAATTGGCTCTCTATATTGTTTACATTTCCATCAATGGTTGTAAAAAACGTATATGTATGCCTCAGCATATATTTCGAAATGCTTTTAATCTTCTGCTATTATATTCTCCACCTCAAAGGTTTCTACTGCAGAAATTGAATAAATCAAAACCAACTGACCAGAATCATGTTGAGGTTACATATAAAATCCAATTCAGACGGTATGATAGTGCATTTGATGAGACACTAATTGCCACAAGGTGGGGGTCCACGTAGAGTGCATCTGTCCTCCTCAAGAATCTGGTATATCTAACTTGCCCCTTCTAACTGCTGGACATGATGATGATGATGATGTTCATTACTGGAGCGAGTTTCCATTTCATGGATCTGGTGATTTGGAAGCAGAAGAAGAAGAATATCAGTCTCCTCTGGTCCGTAATGACACATTTAGGTCCTGCATGAGTTGGCTACTTGGCCTAACCACCATGCTTTTTAAGCTATTTTGCTTTTGCTGCCCAGAGATTTTTGATGAAATTGAGGACGTTCTGATAAACTCTGAAAAAATATGCCTCAATCAAAAAATTACATTGAAACTGTTTCTCCTTTGTCATTTCTTTTGCATTTGATGCCAAGGTATGTTTCCCTTTTTAGTACCATTGTTTCATTTGCGTCTTTTACCCAATGGCGATGGGTATCATATTTAAAAAAAAAATTTATTTGTAAGATAATTATTTTCATTTTTGTTTAATTGATCTTTTTTCGGTTAATGCAGTTGACTGGGATGGTTGCAGTTAAAGTCACTGGTAAGCCCCAGATTTCCTTGGATGTGAGTTTAGTCTTGTTTTCATTTGTATGATTTTGTGTTTTTTGATCTGATTTGTCAAATTGAGATGCATAATTTCTGCTCAGTTTACCATGTGACCTTACCGTGGTGAGGAAAAATCTTGCAGTTGTTTCCTAGTTTTGTTTTTTCGTTTGGACTTGATTGGTTTCTTAATTAAAAAAATTATGTACATCAATTGCATAGAATTCTGACTTTTGTAGAAAATGTGTATCATTTTGAATTTTAGAAGGTACTTTGAATTTGTTTGGCTGTGTACAAGATTGTTTGAGATAAATTGTAAATGATTTGCATTACAGCATCACACCTAAATGGTCTATATAATAGTTTTCTGGGTTAGCTAGTCATTTAAGATGCTAACCAAAAATTAAAATGGCTGTGCATTTTAATGCCTTTGGTTGTATCTCTGGAAGAATATAGTTCGTATTTAATTGGTTGAAAAGCTAATTTTCAAAAATAAAATCTAAAAGCACAAGTCTTTAATATTTTTGTTCTTTCTCTATTAATTAGGAACATTTGATATAGTGAGGATGGCAGGGCCATGACTTCATTATTTTTGGGATAGCAACTGTAGCGGCTGTTATAACTCTTTTATTCCTTAAGTTTTCGAGTTTAAAATTATCTTTCTATCCTTTAGGATCCTCTATCCGCATTTTATAGCCAATTCTGTAAAGCTCAAACTAAATCTTCAAAGTAGTTATGAGTCACACTTTTTGCCATTAGATTACAAGACAAGCATTAACAGGAAAGCTCCAATTTCAAGTCAGTCTTAGGCAAGTAGAAAGGATAGTCAGAAAATGAAAATAAGCATTTAATAGGTTAACCCACTTCTGAATTCTGCAGAAGGTTATGAGCTGTAAGCATCTCAAGCTTCATGGGCAGTCTAGCAAATTTTTTGTGGAACCTTAAATAAATTCCTTTGATGGGCCCTCTACACTAAGGTAAACTTGAAGCTCGTTTTCTGCACATTGATGAAGTCACTTAGACCCAGACTCAGCTTAATCTGCATTACAAATAGCTCTCCAGTGGATCGATTCAGGATGAGACACAATGTCTCCTTCAAGTTGGAAGAAATGACAAACCTTTCAAGTACTTAAAGAATTGTCTCTTGTTATGCTTCTCTCCTCAGGTAAATAATATCCATAGACATTTGTCCATTTAAGAATTGTCTCTTGTTTTTCCCATCTTATTGTCTTATATTTCTTTTTGATTTTATTGTTCCTTACTTTCATTGATTAGTCTCACGATGTGGCTGAAAGGATTTGATGCTCTGGGTTTCTACTAACTATAATTCTGGGGAATGATGTCATCATTTCCCATCTTATTGTTTTATTTTTATTTTTTTTTTTATTATCAAAAAAAAAAAAACTTTTGATTTTAGTGCTTCCTTACTTTCATTAGACTCACAATATGGCTGAAAGGATTTGTTGCTTTTGATTTTGTGTTCACAAGAAATTATCTGTCTAACCTGTTTTGCAAAGCCTTTGGCAGCTTCACTTGTTTAGTCACAACTCAAAATGTCCGTTTAATAATATCATTGAACAGATAAAGCAGACTCTAGATAGATCTTTGTATATATATGACACGTCATGCCCCTGTAAAACCAGAAACTTATGTGTCTGCTGCTCCAATGATAATGATGACCTGGCGCTTCTTACTTGTTCTACATGCAAGTACTGGTAAGGTATTTTCTACTATGTTGGTGTTTCACTTTTTTAATCTGTTTATCAAGGTTGAGAAACCAGTCAATAATATATCATCTGCATAGTAGGTTGTTATTCCAATCTCAATTTTATCCTGTAGTCATCTGATCTTTATTTGAGGAATTTTAAGCTTCAAGACTTCACCATTGTTCTGTAGATTCCTCCTTGTCCCTCTTTTTTCCCTTGCCTACCAATTAATCTGCTAATGAACATCCCGAAAAATTTAATTGTTGTTCTACTTCTACCTTTCACAACTTTTTGTTTTCTTTGCTTTATTTTTTATGTTCTGGTTTCACATGTTCTAGATATCTTTCATATGAACAGCTATCATTCGCGGTGCCTAGGACCAACGACAATAGATTCAAATCATGCCGAAGTGTATATATGTTGTTATTGCCAAATTTTGGAGGGTGGATCAATTTTTCAAAATAAAGGCGGTCCTATGGTATTCCTCTATTTCTTCAATGTGTTTTCCATAAGAAGCTCGTATGCTCTGTCTCACATCTTTGCTTGGTACAGAGATTTGGAGGGAAGCGTCCTGAATTACAAATGCTTGTTGAACTTCTATCTGATGCTAAAGACTTTTCTTTGTGGTAATATGTTGCACTATTGATGAGAACTACTTTTCAATTTCTGTAATTTTTTTAATTTCATAAATTGTTAGGTAATACTTGATTTTTTTCCCCTTGTTAAAAAAATTGGCAAAACTGATGCATCTTTAGAAGACTTTTGGAATTTCTTATGATGCTGAATGCGCATGATATAAATTATAGTCTTCTTCCTTTCTGTGTAATTCAAATTCTTTTGCTTTTTTACTTTTCCTCCCTCACATTATAAACGGTTTGACTGTGCTGGATCATTTGATTCTAAAACTAAGGTGGCAGTAGTAGGAATAGCAAGAACTGATCTGGGTTTTGGATGGAGATTCTTTTCTATTCAAACTGATTCAGTGCTAGCGGCTAAGGCTAGAGAACTATGTAGTATGGCTGAGCAATCAGAGAAGTGGGATGGCTGAGACCTTGGGTTGTGAAATTCTAGCAGTTTGTCACCAGCCTGTTTAATAACAATACCCTTTCAGGATTGGAATTGCTGCTACTACATATGACATGAATTTTCGCTAATAGACTTCTACGTTAGCTTGATTTCAAGGTACTCCTAAAACTGAGCAGGTTGGTTAGCAACCACAACCGAGCTTGAGGGTGTGCCCTGTAAACTGGGTATCTTCTCTTCTTCTTCAAGTGATTCATATGTTAACCAAGGATGGCTAGCCTTGTCCACCTTATGTTTGCCTTTTGGTTTTCTTCTGGTTGTGTACTTTTGGTTTTTGCCTCTCTTGTTAGGCTCATGGATTGTTTTACCTCATGCTTATCTAATTGCACTTACATAACTACTATGGGTATTTGACAGTGGCAAAAATAAATGGTTCACTGAATTTGGCACGTGCTTTTGATTGGGTTTTTATTGAATATCATATGATGGGTTATCAAATTCCTGCACGTGAATGTTTTGTTTTATTGATAACTGCTGATGCTCTATACAGGATTGAGGAAAGAGATGTATTGGAACAGTTTGTGGATCAAGCTCAGGCATGCAGAACTTTCTTGACAGAAATAGTCAATTTTGCTTTAGCTTATTTTGATAAAGATCTCGGTGTGGTCTCTGAAAAATTAACTACTGCTCTTAAGGTACTTGCCAAGGCTAGCATTATTTACTGTTGGTATATTATGCTGTAGAAGCATTTGGTTGTTGTATTGTACTCTTTTTATTGAGAACCTGGATTGATTTCTCTCTGCTGGATTTGACACATTTCCTTAGTGCATAATTGGCTTTAACATTTTAGTGCTATGAATTTTGTTAGTTAGCAAAAAATGTAATATAGCTTCCAATTTAATAAAATTGTTATCTTTTAGTGTTAACTGTTATATAGCCACGTATTTGTACATTCTTCCTTATTGGAAATGGTTTTATTGCACAGGCCATTGAAGTGGCAGGTCTGTATGATCATCAAGCTAATCACAGCCTTGAGCTGGCATTAGCAAGATACTCTTGGAGATTCAAAGTCAATAGGTTATTAGGGGGTTTACAAAAGCCCACGATCCAACAGATTCAGCAGCACTTGAAAGAGGTGTGTTTTATTAACTATTAGTAGTTGTTTACTTGTCTTTTGGGACTATTCTACATTCTTAATATGGATTATTTGCTTTTGAATTCTCTAGCACTTTCTTACTTGGGGTAGTTACAAAAGTGGGATAGTTCGCATGGGGATAGCATCTTCCAAGAGTATCCATTGATTATTTAAATCAATATCTGTCAGTTCTTGAGAAATACTAAATAAAGACAGATGAAAAAAGACACAGAAAACCATTTCCACAAGAACCTAATATGATTTAATGCCTATGTTGCCCCTACAAAATTCATGATGTGTTGCATGTCTACTGCCTTCTGCTTTGTGTCTCTAATTCTATGAAGGGACTGAAAATTCTTTTTTTTTGGGGGAAGAAACATAAACAAAAACATATAGAAAGTGGAGTAGGAGGCTTGGCCAGGGCTGGGGAATAATGATTGATTTGGGTTTGTGAGGACTGTCTTCCCTTTTTGGGTAAGTAGTGAGGACCAGTTACAACCCCTTATAAGGTGTTGGAGGTACAGTTAGATACTAGAGGTGGTTGGTATGGGCAGTCAATCCAGGCAAATCCTTTTTTCACTCTTAGTTCTTATATAGCTCTCAGTAATTGTTTAGCAATCCATCTATTATAGAAGCTCGAGTATTGCTATAAGATATCATTGGGTTGCTGTGGTATTACTTAGGTTATCTGGGTTTTCAGTTTGTTAAGAAGAATTTGTTGAAGACAATGTTGCTGAAAGACTGAAATATGGTTACAAATACTTTTTCGTTGAAGGGCTGCGTTTTTATTATTGGCTTACTTCCACTTGGGGCGCTTTTTAATCCAATTACATCTGTTCTACATCGGCCCTTCCCATAATTCAAGAGTTCAATATTAATTACTCCTAGTAAAGAAGGTCGCAGCACTAATTGATTTGAACATCTTTGAAAGAACAAATATGACCCGAAGTGTCAGTGCATTAATTAACCTTCCTCAAAAGTGAGCTGGACAGAGAAGACACTTTCTGGGATTTAGAAAATCTCTCTTTGAAATTTGTATTTGTTTGACAGAACTTGATTTAAAATTTTATTTCTTGACAAAAGCAATTTTGCTATACTGTGACATAGATGATGAACTAAATCAAGAATGTGTGGCAGGGTCTTTCTATGAGCATTCCACCTGAAGATTACTATAGGCAAAGACTTACAGAAGTGAAGCGTATTGGCTTGCAGTGGGCAGAACATGCCAGGAAGATCTATAAATTTCTCATACTCACTCTCTCTTGCTCTCTCACACTCTCTCATTGGCTCTTTTGTTTTATATACAGGTTGCAACTGATTCTGGAGCTCTCAGTTTAGATAAAGTTTTTGAACTTATCATGGAAGGTGAAAATTTTCCTTTTTACTTGGAGAAGGAAATTAACGTACAGAGATAACCAACCCACCCCACCCCCCACAAACACACACACACACACACACACAAAAAACTATTTATCTTTGTGTTACTTGAAAAAGGAAAAAGAAAAATATTTGCCTTGGCATTTCATTGATCAGCCAGTGTTTGGTTGGTGCAGTTACTACGAGAACGAAGTATGCTTTATTGTATTTGTCGAAAGCCATATGATCAGAGAAAAATGATTGCTTGTGATCAATGTGATGAGTGGTACCATTTTGATTGCATTAACTTAGTTTCCACACCAAAGGTCTACATCTGTCCTGCTTGTAAGCCTCAACAACAAGACTTGTCTGCAACACCTTCAGTTGATCTTGATAGGTAAGCTTTAAGTTAAGAAAAAATTCCTTGCATGTAAATTGTAATTGCATATATATTGTATTTTGCTGTTTGCTTGAGGACTTATTTTGGCTTTGGGAATGTAATTTAGTAAGTACGCACAAAATACAGAGCTGAAAATGCATGTTTGATGATGGTTTATGGAATAATCTCTTCCAAACGAGCATTTAAAGAACATATGATAGAATGAAAATTTCTCTTTAAATGATTATTATTGGGAGGAAAGTGCTGGGAGTGATAAAATCTTGCCAGATTGTCTTTTATTCTGTTGGTGATAAATTATGAGTCGATTTTTTTCATAAAATTTGAGGGAGAGAAGAAATTATATTTCTTCATCTGTTTGGACCATAATATCTGTTTCAATATATATATATATATATATATCTTTTCATCTTTAGTAACTTTTTTCCCTTTATTGCCTTGACAGATCAATTAGTGTCAAGTTTGTAGAGCCTAAAACACCTCCTAAACATACAAAGAAACTGAGAGAAGCTGAGCCTAGTCCAAGGCAAAAGATGCTTTCAATTACGGATCATAGTAATAGTTTTAGCAGTGGGATTGAATGCTTATGGTGGCGAAATCGGAAGCCCTTCAGAAGAGCAGCAAAAAAACGTGCCGAGCTTGACACTCTTTCTCCATTTTTCCATGTTCAACAATAAAACTGGAAGTAGATGGTTATCAATCATTTAATTTATTCAATTGATTTTTATGGTTTCCGCTCAATTATCTGTTTTCAGCTCCTTGAGAAACAATAAGAAAATTGTGTCCTATAAACACGTGCTCATCTGCATGTGAAAATTTTTGAGCAGGCCCACAATTTGAAATTAAATTGAGCTTCCTGTTCTATGCTCTTCCTTTCCTATGATTTATTCGTTTTCAGCAAAATTTGGAGGAGACACAAGTAGTGAGCATTAGAGAGAAAAATCAGAAGGCATATTTCACCCTTGTGTCTCCTCAAACACATCTTTCTCTGTCACTTCTACTAATTACTTCAAAAACCATTCTCTCACATGATCCTTGACATGCACAGATAAAGTTCTATTCTTTCCTTACCAACCCATCCTCCCTTGTGCTTTGATTTTCAATTTTGAGGCTAGTGACTTTTGTCTTAATGCAGGATTTCACCCGTAGCGGGTGAATATGAGATTTTCTTCTTGATGAATAATTCTTTTTTTCTTCTTGGTTAAAACAAAACGTTCACGATACTGAACACGGAATTTTTGTTGTTGAACACAAAACTCATGTCCAAATGAATATGGAATATGACATTTTTATCTGTGCTAAATTCATTATTTTAGCCTTGCAGAATATATTACTTTGATCTTGCTGAATTTACTCTTCTTGTCTTGCCGATTACATTTATCTTGCCTTGCTGAAAGCTACCCCATGTTCTTTTTCGTGTCTCTTTAACATCTCAGGATTGCAATCTCTTTGTTGTCATGCTGTTGAATGCTTCATTGCTAACTTTCTTCTCCTTGATTCCTTTATTCAATGCCTAATATGGTCTCTAATGCAAAAGTTATTCAAACAAACTACAAGATGAGTCTTATAAATTATCAATTAACTCTTTTTTATTATGAATATTATTTTTGTTGTATTCTACTTTTTTTAAACAAGTTTTGGTGTATTCTTCTTACGCATATTTATTCCTTGCTCACTTATTTTTAGAAGAAAAAATCTATTTCACACCATTTATAATTCTATTTCACCCACTCATTAGTCATTACATTATAAAATACAATGGTAATGGCCAACGAATGCCCCATTGACAATAGTTCTGGTCTCAACTCCCTGAAAGAACTCAAACTAATCACCGATGTATTAAAACATGACACATGTATGGGCCCAAAAAAGACTCTAACAAGCTTTTATATTTTGTCATCACCAACAATCAAATTGTCCCATAAAATGAAAAGGCTTATTATATATACGCTGCTTTGTGGTTGAAATTAAGTGGTGCGAACGTGCTGTGACTTGAGTTTGAACAAGTTTAAAATCTCGTTTATTTTTATTGTCAGCTTATATATATATATATATATATATATATAACTTTTAAAAGTTTGACCTTTTTATGTACAATTGTACTTATTTTGATTTTTGAATTTATTTTTTTTTTAACAAAATAAACCAATAAAAATAAGTAATTCCAAACATAATTAAAGATTTCAGGAGAATTCACTATTTTATCTTCTTATACTCTTGTTGAACTTAAAACTTAAAAGATCAATGTGTTGTAATAAAAACTTTTAAAAGGACATAATTTCTTTGATATTTTGCTAGACAAAATTATTCGATATATTTGGTGTACCACGCTTTCCATTTACATAATGTGAATCATGCAAATGAGACTCATATTTATGAGGAGAAAAGTGTAGAACATTGAGTATACATTAATAGTTTCTCATCCACAATACTTTATTTATTTAAAAAATAATAGGGAAAATTACAACTTACGCACCTGTGGTTTGACTGAAATTTAAGTTGCCTACCTGTGGCTTGAAATTTGACACTTTACCCACCTGAAGTTAGTTCAATTAGAGTTCTATAATATACATCTATTAATAACATGGTTAAATATATAATTTTATTACACTTTTATGTCTCTCTCCTCCAAAAACATAAAAAATATAAAATACAAGATCAAAATGGATCCAGCAGAACACTTTTATCAAGAGATTTTAAACATCAAGTAAGCAATTTAAATTTCGATCTAACCTCAAGTGGATAGAATGTCAAATCACAAGTAAACAACTTAAATTTCGGCCAAACTACAGATATATAAGTTTTAATTTGCCCAAAATAATATAATTGTTATAAGTGGGCAGGAGAATTTGAGCTATGGTTCTCATCATAAACGGAACCAATCAACTCCACAAACCTACAAGGCTCTAGGCCAAGACTATAAAAAGTTTAAACCCCTTATCATGAGCATTTGATAATTTTATTAAAATTTTTTATATTAGTGAACGCATACAATTTCATTCATCCCTTCTAAATGACTTTCCACATTTTACTCAATGTCAACAATCTATAGAAAATAACAATTAAAATGGTATGAATACAAAACGTTGTCAAAGTCCTAACAATAAGTTTGGGGTTATGAATGGGTTGGATTTTCAAATACCTTTTACCTATTTATTACTCATTTAACATAGTTATGATTCAAACCCAACCCAACTCAACCCAGTTCAATTATTTAAGGTAAAATCTAGCCTATTTATCTAATTATGTATGTGTATGTATGTGTGTGTGTATATATATGTGTAAAATATTTACATAAAAAAATAAAAAATATACCCCAAATATTTAAAATGAAAAAATATCCTCAAAATATTCAAAAATGACGAAAATAATGTTAAGAGGTTTAAAATTATCATAATACCTCTAAACCTTCAAAATGAGGGGAAAAAATCATATAGTCTATGTGGGGGCCAGTCAATCAACAGACCCATTAAGGTCAGGATTGTTGGGCCGATGGCCCATCCGAGGATGCGTATCCGTCCGAGGAGGCCCAAGTCAGGTCATAAGGGTAATTGCCGAGAGGGGGGTGGTAGTCAATATCACGAAAGTAGAGTTCCGTGTTCATCCGAGGACGCCATACTCCTCGGCAGTATGCGTCTGAGGACGACCAGGACGCGGCCTTATTACAACCGGACCTCGGGATTATGTCACCACTGAAGATGGGATAACAGACCAAGGGTAAGAAAGAAAAGACAAACAAATATCTACAACTACAGCTGCCTCCGCATTAATTGCCTCTCAACCAACTCTCTGGCCGCATTAATGTGGAGGTGATACTTGAACAGTAAGGAGGCAGCTTTACAGCTGCCTATAGGAAGTTCCAGGAGGCGTTAGATGGGACAGAAAAAAATCTCCTGAACCCAACCTTCACGTGTGTGGTGAGGATGAAACACAGAAGATGGTATATAAACTGACAGAAGAATATGCAGAGAGGGAGATCGGAAAAAAAAAAAAAAAAAGGGAAGCAATAACTGAAGAAGAAGAGCGTGAAAAGCGCAAAAGAACTGTATCGATTACAAGAAGAAAAAACCGATTGTTGTGCCATCTCTGAGCCTTCAATATACGTGAAGGTGAAACTTTTCGTTCTACAAAAGTTAATCTAGTTTTTAATACCCACGCTCTACAAATTATATTGTTTGGGCCTGTTTACGTGCGAACCCAATACCATTTTGGGTCGTTACAAATCGAGTCCTTACAGTCTAAAAAAATAGAGAGAAAATAAATGCATTTAAATGCATCCAGATGATTCTTAAAAAAAGAAAAAAGGAAAAAAAAACAAAAAAAAAAAACATCCATGTACCACGCAGTAGGCACGTACTTTACCTAAAGAAAATTTTTATATATTAAAAAAAATAGAGTAAAATGCGTATTTGGTCCCTATCCTATACACCATATTTCAATTTGGTCCCTAACCTTTTAATTGTGTCAATTTGGTCCTTAACATTTCAGTACCGTGTCAATTTAGTCCTTACTGTTATTTTTTGGATAAAAATTGATGACACGTCTAATGGCCAAAATAAAAAAAAATAGCTTTCATTGATGTGACAATACAATAAAATTTTATTTTGGTCATTTGACATGTCATCAATTTTCATCCAAGATATAACAATAGGGACTTAATTGACACGATACTGAAAAGTTAGGGACCAAATTGATATAATTAAAGGATTAAGGACAAATTAAAATATGTTGTAAAGGATAGGGACCAAATATGTAGTTTACCCAAAAAAAAATATCTACTAAATGTCTAAAAGGAAGTTGAATGATATCAACAAATTACTATGTTTACAAAAGCTTTCTAATTCGATTAGTGTCTCGGTATTTTTAATAAAAATATATATGATTCAAATATTCTCTCTCCTACTTCTCAAAAAATATGTATATATATTCTCTCTCCCCTTTTTTTTTTTTTTTTTTGATAAACCCAATATCTAGTTAAACTAACAAAAAGCTTCAAAAAAAAAAAAAAAAAGCAAAACTCCATTCGACCAAAAAAAAAAAAAAAAAATCAAAATCAAAAGTAACCCCCCATTACTACTTATCATAAATTGGTAGGCCTGTAGACTCTGTGCCCATTTCGAGTGTTTCGTCTGAAACATTGAAACCGTTCTGAACGGTAACTCACTTCGTCTGAAACATTGAATTTCACTTGTAATGAATCTCTCTCTCTCTCTCTCTCTCTCTCTCTCTCTCTGTTTAACTTTTTGCTCCAAAAATGTTTGTGAGAAAAGATGTCACAGTAGAAATATGTGACAAATAGCATTTGATCTCTGTGTAGACTAACTGTTTGTGAAAATGCTGCAATGAAAATGAACTTTGTGCCGAAAAGCTGGACTTAATGCATTTTTTTAAAAAAAAGTTTATTTCTTCGCATTTTGGAAGTAAAAATATTATTGCCCATGTTGTTCATTTTTGTAATTTTAATTTGCTTAAAACGTATTTCACAGAGTGACAAATAAAAGGTTTTGTTTTTTGTTGTTGAAGGGTCTGGTTGATTAATGCGGTACGTGAAGCCGTTGAACTTGTTCCATGATTTGCTCACGTCAACAGCTGTAAAACGGGGTCGTTTGCTTGGTCTGGATGTTGGTGATGAGTATGTTGGACTTGCTGTTTCAGACACTCACAATAAGATAGCTTCACCTCTAAGGTAATCTGATATCTTATACTTTTTATAATACCATGAAACTATGCCTGACAATGCATTTTAAAGGCTATCCAGTATATGGTATGGTTAGTGAATGTTGAATCTCTAATTTTATAGACTAGAGCAGCATATCCCTCTTACCACCACGGGTTGTGGCTTGATGGTAGGAGTTCTTGTATTGCTTGGTGAGCGGTTTGAGTGATAGCTCCGGCAAGGTCTCGGTGGTACAGGTGGTATTACCCATTGCCGTCATGTGACGTGGGGTCAATGAGTCCACATCGGAGACCCCCTTTTTCATTTAGCAAAAAGAAAAAGAAAAAGAAAAAAAAAGAGAGCAGCATATCCCTCTCCAGGGCTCCTCTTTTCCCCATTTTATGTTAGTGTTCTCATTGAAACTTTGTTTATTATATGGTATAAATGTCAATTATTGTGATGCTGCAGTGTTCTGCTAAGGAAGAAATCAAATATTTATCTAATGGTTAGTGACTTTCAAAGTCTGGTGAGTACTTTCTGTTGATTTTCTTTTATAAGATTGTATTTTGTTGTCATTGTAAATTCAGAAGAAGGTTATAAATCGAAATGATTGTCTGTAGTATCATCTTAAATCAAAAGATGGTATCCTATGATCGAATAAACTGGACAATTGTGCTAGTTTCATGGAATAAAAAGTTGAGTCTTGTTATTATGTCTATTACAAAATGGTATTGTCTACTTGGTGTAGCAAGAGGCTTTTTTTTTTTTTTTTTCCTGCAAGAAGTTCTCTATCTAGATAAATTGGGTATTTATGTTGGGTGGTGTTGAAGTTTGAGCTATCTTCAGACCAAAGTCAGAGTCATAAACGGCTTCTTCTGTTCATGTACAGATCTCTGAACTTTCTCTGGTGGGCTTTGTTGTTGGCTGCCCTTTCGACAGACGAAGAAGTGCTCCTGATGTGAGTTTTCAAGTGGAGCAATTAATATAGATTCTTGTTCTTTCCCTGACTGCATTTTAATTTTCCACCATGATTAGGCTGTGCAAGTGAAGCTTTTCATTGATGATCTCTGTAAAACGGGGAAACTCAAAGGTTTGAACTACACGTATTGGGATGAGAGTTTTACATCTAAGGTTGGTCCATTTGGCTATATTGTGAGATTTAGCGAAGTTTCATATGCATAAATTGTGGCATAGCTATAGATACAGAGCACATGTGGAAGGTTTTTAATTAATCTGATGATGTACTTGGATTACCCTGTGTCAACCTAATATTATGATTACTATGTGAGCTCTCTGATTTTCCTTTCCAAAATGTTGAAAATGTCAATTTCATTGTTTGGGTAGCTAGCTACTGGAAACCTGGCCTTTGCCTAGGAAATGTTGGATGAACTGCAAAAGCTAGATTTGGCAAATTATAATGATTTATGCATCTCAATCTCAATTTACATCTGGTTATCTGTGTTCTTATTACTAAATGTCAAAGAGTATTAAGAGTTCATGTTACTATTTTGCAGAATGTGGAATTACTGTTAAAACCTTTGAATTTACATCCAGTCCAGTCAAAGACAGTAATTGACAAGTTTGCTGCTGTGGGAATACTCCAGGTAATATTCATTCTTCTATGCATTCCATCAAAAAATCAAATGGTTCACTGTGCTTCACATATTTAACACGGAATTCATCAATGTAAAATGCAATGGACTCCAATTGTTATGTTAAGCACAATGTACTCATCCATGTGCTATCACTATCAGACAACAAACTGGTATGATTAGAGATCTAGATATTAATGTCTATTTAAAATGTAATACATTCAAGATTTACCTGGTAGGAGATTTACATATTAAAAAATGTGTAGATTGTAATATAGGCAAGAGGTGACTAAAATGTACTAAGATTGATTACTGAAACTAAAAAAGATGGAATAACACTGGCAGTAAGAAAGCAGGCCATAGTAATTATTTTATTATTATTATTATTATTATTTGGGGGTATCTTGCTTATAGAACTTTCAACATTCTGAAAATTTAAAGATCTTTTGAAGTCTTAAATGGACTAAATATGAGAATAGTTATGCAATATTTGAACAGTTAGTTTGAAGGTATTTTCAGAGCAGTTATTCTGAATTCAGAGCTGTCTCATATGCTGGCATTTTGGGCAGGGATACCTGGATTATGTTAACAGGAAGATGAAGTTGGAAGCAGCAGAGTTAGATGTCTCTAAATGGATGTAAATTGCTTGTTATTCATGTACATAACAGGACTGTTTAATGAATGTTGTACTCACAAGTCACAACATAGATGTACCTCTGTTTTTGAGTTTCACAATTCTCTTAGCTTTGCATTATAATTTTTCGAACTGTTTGTGTTCATCATCATGAACATGAAGTGTTTTCATTTTTTAATAGATCTATTACTTGTAAAAAAAAAAGTAAAAAAAGTCACAAGTCACAACATAGTTGTTGAAGCAATATTATGTGACAATTTAGTTCATTGTCATGTTTCACTTAGAGTTGCCCTGAAATCATGGTCCTACTGGAATAAAAAATTGTAAATTTTTTTAAAAACTGTCTATTCATTAAAATTACATGTCTTTGATATTTAGATCTGATGAATTACTATAGGCTACAGCTCACTAACAAGGCAGGCATTGGGGGAAAAAAAGGTAGAGCTGTGGATGCATGGAGCATTTATTGAAGCAGCTACAAACCAAGTGGATTATTTAAATCTTTACATGCTCTATAATTTGTTGTAAAATTTGTTAATGAATGTGATGGGAACTTTATGAATGTAACTTTTTGTAATAAAAAAATTCTATTAGAAATAAAAAGGCTCCCCCAAAAATTTAAAAATTGCACCTGTCACTCGGTCAAAAAGAAATTTTGGTTCTTTTTTTTTTTTTTTTTTTTTTTTTCTTGAGTATTTTATTATCTTTTTTTATTCAAGGATGAATTACTAACTTTGTTATTAAATCTTCAATTTTGTAGTCATCCCGACAAATTGATATCAAATAAAGTCTCTTATTTATCTATATGTAATTTATATAGTAAAAATATATAATAGTTAAAAGAGTATCATTTATTCTAATATAAATTTATTAAAAAATATACATCTCAAACTTGGATTCCATTAGAATTGATTTAGCGTTTGATGCTAGTATTAAATGCTGTTTCAAACCCTTCTAGTAATCATTACCAACCATGGGGATATAACTAGAGATTATGGGTTGAAGACTTACTTGAAGTCATTTGATCTGCTTGCTTGCATTCCTACAGTTCTCCCAAACTCCAGAACACCAAATTCACTTATCTTAAATACCAGCAGATAAGTTATTGCGAAAGAAGCCGAGGCTAAGTAAAAATTGAAGTTGAATTTGAAGTGGCTTGATGAAATTTTTGAGGCCAGAGAACTTAAAAGTTGCTAAGACAGATTATGCAACAAATTAAATGTATAACAATGCTCTATAAGTAGAAGTGAGATTGTGACAAGTTTTTGTCAACTTGCACAGTGATTTTAAAAATAAAAATAGAAAATTTTATTTTACAGTTAGAGAGATCGATGAGTTTTCTTATATGCTATAAAATTAATTTATAATATATTACAAAATAGAACTAGACAAATAGTTATGATAATTATAATAGCTTAATTATTTGATACTGAGAGATTGAACCAATTAGATTAGTTGACACCTTCAAATCAAAAGATATTATGTGTGTCACACACTCTAATCACATTTAAAAATATATAAATATATATATATATATATATTAAATGCGTAAATTAGAATTTACGATAGTGTAACAACTCGTTCTTATTATAGGTAGTTTACATCCATTGTATCTCTTAGGACAAAAGCCCTTACTTGAGAGAAGCCAATTGTAACTACTATCTTAATTTATATGTGAAAGTTTAAAATCTTATATCCCAGCAATGACACAAACACTCACTTTCTCTGTCATTTTGGCTACTACACAATTATAGCTACTTAACTATTTCAAACTGGGGTGAGGAAGCAAAACCAATACCTATTAATAACTTCTTTTGTGTCCTACACTCCTCAGCATCCACTTTAAAATCACCAAAACAAACTCATATACATTACTAACCATTCCACCTATATATATATATATCCCTCTCCACTCTAATTATTTGCAAATCAGTACAACCTATCTCATTTTCTGTATGAGTTTGAGTTAGTACATGCACATGAATATGGCTTTGAAAGCAGGGGCGGTCTAACATAATTTGGGGCCTAAGGCGAAAATTTATGCGGGACCTTTAATATGTAAATATTAATTAAACAAAATTATTTAATACTAATCAAATTAAGGTTAATTTGATACATTAAATACATAAATAATACCAACTAGACTAATGTTAATTTCATATAGAGAATTGAATATTATAGTTGAATTATAAATATTAATAAAAAGAAATAAAAATATATTGCGATTGAAAATGATACTTTATTTTGGATATAAGACGATGCATAGTTAAATAAAGTTGTAATCTAATTTTTAATTTTATATTTTGATTTTAAGAGAGAGAGATAGATATTATTTGGTGTGTGGCTTTGTAGGATATTAGTTTACAAAAATCAAAGTCTCAAACTATCAAGAGAGATTAATCTGTAATTGATGATTTAACACATTTGCAACATTTTTTTGAAATATTTTAGAATTTCAATTGAGTTAAAGTTCTATTAGTCTCATAATTTGAGAGTCTTAATAGAAATGAAAAAGAAAAATATGCTAATTAAAAGCACTATAAAATGTTCAAAATATAATGTGACGTTGTCTCTCATTAATAAACTTCATCAATTTAACTAATGAATGTTTATATCACTTTTTTGTGATTAATAACACAACAATTTGTAAGCCAATAGTAAAATTTGTAGTATCCTTAACATCACTAATAAAAAAAAAATGTACAACCTTTAGAAAATATATATAGTTTTATAAAAATTTGGACCTTTAACTATGGAAAGTGGGGTCTTTTTTCCTAAGAAATTTTTTGTTTTTTGGTGGGGCCTTAGGCCTAGGCCTTGAGCCGGCCCTGTTTGAAAGGCATCAACATTGCCATCCTTTGGCACTTTGCTTTGGTTCTTGTCATTGTTTTGCTCTCCACTCCTAATATTAGTCTTGCTAAGAAAACAAAGATCACTGGCTTAAAAATGAATGCGATTGATAATTGCTAGAGATTGACACGTAATAAAAGCAATATCATTGATGATTTTACATAAAAATGACGTTGCACTAATTGTGATGGTTTTTTCCCTAACATTGCTCGTTACAATTAGATTTTTTATTTTTTATTTTTTTTATTTTTTTTGGAGTTGATCAAGTACTAAAATGTACCTTATATATCAACAGCAAAACAACATAATCATTCATGGTCTTCGAGTCCACCATTGCCGATCCCAACCACCTAGCATAGTAATGGGTCCAAACTCAAAGATAGTTTCATTAAGTCAAGTTGATGGAGATGCAATCAGATTGGTTACTGCATCAAAGGTCTGGCTTGACCATAATACACTTTATGAGAGTGAGGATGGTCTACTTGATGTAACTCGGGGTTCTACAGATATCACTATCTCCAACAACTAGTTCAAAAATCAGGACAAGGTCATGCTTCTTGGACATGATGATGGGTACTTGCGTGACAAGAACATGAAGGTCACAGTTATGTACAATCATTTTGGACCTAATTGCAACCACAGGATGCCAAGGTAATTGATCCACCACATTCAAGGACTTGTAGGCATAAACCAATGATTATCAATCATAAATTTATGAAGTTGCTACGATAATATATTAAATCAGCTATTTAATGCACACAAATAAACTTTTCAGGATTCGATTTGGATATGCACATGTGGTGAACAACCTTTACCAGGGATGGATGCAATATGCTATAGGGGGGAGCATGAATCCTAGCGTCAAGAGTCAAGCCAACCTCTTCATTGCACCAAAATCAGGGAATACAGAGGTAAAATTTCAATACCTCTATTATCTTTTAAGTAATAAAAAATGCATTTTACCAGTACTAACACATACACAATACATAATATTAATATTAACAGGTAACGTGGAGAAATGGTGAAAGAGGGTCATGGAAATTCTACTAAGTGAATGATGTATTTGAAAATAGAGCTAGATTCATTGAAACAATTGCTGGTGGGGTAAAGCCAAACTATAACCGTGAACAAGCTTTCCGAGTTGCAGATGCAAGAACAATGAAGTCATTGACAAGATCAGTAGGTGCTTTAGGATGCACCTCACGGTCTAGATGCTGAGGCAAAGAGTTTGAAGAGTAAATGTGAATGATTTTCATCATTTTATTGCTCCCATCAAAGATCAATTGTTGTGTAGTTCCTATCAAAAAAAATAATTTGTTGTGCAGTTGTTAAGATCATATATACTAATGATATGAATATTTAGTGGGCATTTTCCGGTTGACGACATTTTTTTTTTTAGTTCTTTTAATTCATATAATGACACAAAAGATTACATACTTGGAAGCTATCTGCTACCATGTACCGCCTCCAAAAAATAGTGTTACTTGAGATGTTGGGTGTGCACATTTGTTTTTTATATATATTTTTTAAGCTAATGAAAAAGAAACAGTAGCGTTGCTTGAACTATTGGGAATGCACATTTGTTTTTTAACTAAAGAAAAAAAAAGTTAGGTCACGCTAACAAGTGTCTTAAGGGCATTGGTTAACAATCCATTTTAGGTAAATTTTGATACCACTTTTATGAAAAACGAAAAAAACTGTCAAAATATTAATTACTTTTTTTTTCCCATAAAAACTTTTTTTAAATGGATTATTAATCAATACACTAAAGATATTCATTAGTATTTTCCAAAAAAAAGTTTCACTTTAGCTGTTGGATACGCATAATTGCATATACACATCTAAATTCTATGACATTTGAGTGAAGCTTTAGGTTTATTGTGCACTTTTGTGTTACAACCTCACCTTTTCTTTCATGTCTATGTTTATTTTTAAAATATAAATAAATAAACGCCATGAAATAGCTAAAATGAGAACCGATCATCATTTGAGGAGCTGCTAACAAAAGAAAAACTTGTACAAGAATAAGATTACTTGAAACTAGTTTGATATAGCATGACTAAAAAAGTGTACAGCCTAAAAACAATGACGCGTAAAACATTGAAAGAAAAAAAAAAAAAATCAAATTTCCATCCTCAAATGGAAGAAACCCATAAAGGAAAATAAAATTGTAGGGACTAGGGAGGAAGATTTTTTGAGATTGATGGAAATAGGACGTTGGGTTAGTACATTGCATTGCGCGTTGTCAGAATAAAAGTAAGAAAATTAAGCTGACATATTATTATTGTCAAAAGAACATATTCAAAGCATTTCAATTCCCTCGTGAATTATGTTAACATTATTATTGTTTTTGTCTTCATTTCAACTCCGTAGTCTTTACTCTTTACTTTCTCTGAAAAATGAAAAGGCAGGGGACAACTTTCTTTACTTTCATACATGAATGAAAGCCTCTTTTTCAAAGCATTTAATCCCTTTCCTACTGCTTTTTCATTTCGTAACACACTGATTGGATCCCTGTCTCTAATTCCAGTTTAGTCTTTTATCAATTTTCCAATCAAAAGAACACATTCAAAGCATTTCAATCCCCTCGTGAATTATGTTAACGAGTGTTCTTAAAATATTAGTTAATAATTTATTTTTAAAAAGTTCTGACACTATTTTTATAAAAAATGAAAAAATGTGTCAAGATATTAATTATTTTTTTCTTTTTCCATAAAAACATCCTTTAAATGGATTGTTAAGGTACATTCATTAGTATTTACCTTCACTCTTTTATCAATAAAACAAAATTATAACCTTTCTAATTAAGAGTTTGTCCCACGTAATTTAGAGAATTTTTCTAAAATTTAATAACCATTTTGCTCAGGCATTGCAATGTGATTTCCAATAAGTTTGTTTCCTTACTCGGAGCGAATTTTCTTGCAACTACTTGCTAAGGTTCCAAAACTAATTTCCTAGCAAAAAATTGAAACAAAAAAGTGTTGATATTAATGATATTTATAATATATATGAATTACATTCTATTTACTTTATTTAAAAATGTGTTTTTTTTAAAGGTAAAAATGTATTTGTAGGGACACGATTTTTAACGACCCAAGAATGACATTGGGTTCATATGTAATGGGCCCGAACAATATAATTTGTAGAGAGTGGGCTTTAAAGGCTTGCCCTTGGTCGCCGGGCAACAGTCTGGTCCTGATTTTATGGGAGCTCATACAAAGGTAGGTTTGGCCTGAATAGCTAAGCCTTACATCGATGTAGCTTGAAGGGTTTGACTCCTCGGACTTAGTCCAAGGAGCATCACATTCTTCCCATTCTTCTTTTTTGTAGGATCTTTCTATCCCCCCCCTCTCTCTCAACTTTTTTTCCCTTTTATACTAGTGTTTACTTCCCCCCTCGTGTCCACGTGTAAGTTTTGCTTTTTGAGGTATAGACTTGTCCTATCCATCCGTACATCCGAGTGATTGGGGGTGGTTGGGAAAGATTAAACAGCATGGTCTGAAGTATGGGCCTGTCAGATGTGGGGCTCTATACTGTGATGTTGGTAGTTTTCTCCCTTGTCCTGCCCCTGTATTGAGTTTGTCATTTTCTTCAGACGTTTTGTGAGGTGTTGAGCGTGAGATCATCCTCGGCCACATCTTTGGGCCTTGGTGGGGCTTTCATCATACGTCCTCGGCCTGGGCTTTGGGCCCTGAATGTAAAGTGGGCTGGGACCTCAGATTTTGGGCTCCACAGTATTAGTTGTATGTTAACATGTTATAACTCACAAAACTTTTTATTCTCAAAAAATAAAAAACCCACAAAGCTATATATCTTTAATTTAGTTTATCTGCTAATCTAACCCATTATACGTTTTTTGATACTATGCAATTAGCAGCTGTGATGTTACATTATACCGTCATATTATATTATTAAAAAAGAGAACATTAGGGATCCAAAAAAAAATGTCACAACACTTTTTTTTTTTGAGAAAGTCAAAACCCTTATTTTTTGTTGTGGTAAATTATGGTATAATATTATATTATTCTAATTAATTTTTATTTAACATGTGAGGTTGTGATAGACTGAAACCTTAGAACAAATCATTGTAGAATTTCTCACATTAGTTTTTGGATATTTTCTTTTCACCCTTTGCTATTTTATTTGCTTAAATCTATTTTTTAGCAAATAAATAAATATTTTTAAAAGAAAAATTCTTAGTTTACAATATTGTATTATCATTCTATTAATGTAAAATTTACATTATTTCTAAAATAAATGTGTATAACATTA
Organism: Quercus lobata; assembly: GCF_001633185.2. Lineage (NCBI taxonomy): Eukaryota > Viridiplantae > Streptophyta > Magnoliopsida > Fagales > Fagaceae > Quercus > Quercus lobata. Next base: position 34,112,969 of record NC_044915.1, read on the forward strand.
TATATTTTTATGCAAATGTGTAAAATGTTGTACATATTTATTTAGTCTACGCGGTAAATCTTACATTAATAATACATTGTCAGCATATAATTGTCATTTTTTAAAAACAAAACTTTTTTTTTTCTTCGGAGTTTTTTTCTCAAATTTTAGCAAATAAGTTAACAGAATGCCAAATTCACACACTGTTCTTAATTTTTCATTAGCATTGGACGTTGCTAATCCTCAGTCAAAACTCAAAAACGAAAAACGAAATAGGTTTTTTTTTTTTTTTTCGAAGTTAGAATAAAAGCTAAAAAGTAGGGCCAGTGGTGTTCTAATTTTCTATTGCGCGTTGTCAGAAAAAAGTAGGAGCACTGTACCTTTGTGTAAAAAAGGCAATGCAAAGACTCGTGGGACAGTGGAAGAACTGTACTACTGTTTTGTCTAATCTTCTTGGATATTTCCTGGAACGTAAATCGAAGACGTGTTGTATACTGTTATGGACTCTATCATCACTGTCCCAATCAAACGAAATAGGTTTTTTTTTTTCGAAGTTAGAATAAAAGCTAAAAAGTAGGGCCAGTAGTGTTCTAATTTTCTATTGCGCGTTGTCAGAAAAAAGTAGGAGCACTGTACCTTTGTGTAAAAAAGGCAATGCAAAGACTCGTGGGACAGTGGAACTGTACTACTGTTTTGTCTAAGCTTCTTGGAATACTGGAACGTAAATCGAAGACGTGTTGTATATTGTTATGGACTCTATCATCAATGTCCCAATCAAACGAACACAAATTCAAAACCCTGAACTTTGATAAATATTGTCTGAGTGTTTAGACTCTATAGATGTTTGTCAAGCGTTTACTCTCGGCTTTGATGGATTACCAAATGATTATCTTGAGCTTTGAAGAATATTGCTATGGTTTTTTTTGGGCATAGGCTTGGATGTGTTTGTTGGACTTTCCGGATTTTGCCAACAAGAATTTTGGGCTTTATGGGAATGGTTTAATTTGTGGTCCAATTTTGCTAATGATTTGAGAAATATTTATGGGAGCCAAAATAATTTAAGAAGCTTATTTAGGTATTTTTGGTGAGTGGGTAAATGAAATTTGGACATGTGGAATGTGAGAAAAATTGTACCTCAACAACATTATAACTATCTAATGTGACTGTAGAAGAAATATAGATAATAAACAAATACTAGATAAAAAAATATTAGGTTACCAATGAATACAATGGTTGTTACAACCCGGGAAAAACATTAGCCACATTTATATTTAGCAAAAGAAAAAAACATTAGCCACATTTGCAAACCCAAAATGACTATAAGTTACAATTGAAACCCCATTAAAAAAAATTGCAATTGAGACTTCATGTTTGTTTAGAAATAACTTATTTAGCTTTTTACTGAAAGTATGTTAAAGTATACTTGTACCTTGAAAAAATTTGAAAAAGTAAAAAAAATGCAAAAAAAAAAAAAAAAAAATTAAAAAAACTGTACATAAAAACTAAAAGCTAAAAGCTGAAACTAATACCAAACAGCCTAAGATCCAAGTACTAAACATCTAATGTGGGACTTAGCACATGACAAACCAACACACAAACAAACAATTCAATTCATTTAAATTCGCACAATTTGGAAATCACAAAGGTAATTACCATTATACACGACGTTAGGATCCAATGTGATGTTTTGCTATTTTGTTATGTCATGATAAGAACGTGATGTTTTGCTATTTTGTTATATCATGATAAGAATTAGATATACCCTACCATAGAAAAATAGAAAGTGTGAGTATTGGAGAAGAGAATATCTAAGATATAACAAAATGTCACAACATCCTTATTTTCAGTTGTGGTAAATTATGGTATATTATTTCATTACTTTAATTAATTTTATTTTAACATTTGTGTTAGAACTGCTTTTCCTCTCTCTTGTGTGTATGTGTGTTTGTTTTTCAAAAAAAAAAAAAAAATCTATGTAAGATTTACATTGCCTCTAAATAAATATGTACAACATTGTACATTATTATGCAAATGTGTAAAATGCTATACATATTTATTTAATTAGTCTAAAATGTAAATCTTACCTGTAAACATATAATTGTCTTTTTATTTTTAAAAAGAAGCTAATTATTTTTTTTATATGGAGTTTTTGTCTCAAATTTTAGCAAATAAGTTAATAGGATGCCAAATTCACTTCCTGTTCTTAATTTTTCATTGGCATCGGGAGTTGCTAATTCCGGTCAAAACTCAAAAACGAAAAAAGAAAATTAGTTAAAAAAGAAGAAGCGAAATTAGAATAAAAAATAAAAAGTAAAAAAGTAGGCAAGTAGTGTTCTAATTTTCTGAGGTGATGCTGAATAAAGGTCTATTGCGCGTTGTCAGAGGAAAAAAAAAAGTAAAAACTCATGACGCGTGGTACGATGGAACTGTACTGCTGTTTTGTGTTTCCTAATTGCTAGTTGCCTTCTTGGAACCTTCTTGTTAGGAAAAACAAAGACGTGTTATAAATATAATTCACTCTATCATCAATTTTCCACTCAAACGAACAGATTCAAAACCTTTCAATTTCAGTGCTCTCGACTCAAATTGCCCGATTTCACTCATCTCTTATCATAATTCCCATTTCATCACATCTTTGGTCTTTTATCTTATCCTCCTTTTTTTTACATCTTCTTAATCTTCTTATACCAATGGCTTTCCAGACCAACAAAGGAGACATCTCCTCCTTCTCCTCTTCTTCTTCTTCTTCTTTTTCAGCTACTTCTTCCACTCACCGATGGCGCTATGAGGTCTTCTTAAGCTTTAGAGGTGAAGATACCCGCAATGGTTTTACAAGCCATTTACATAAAGCTTTATGTGACAAAGGTTTTAACACCTTCATTGATAATAACCTTCAGGGAGGAGGAGAAATTTCAATTGAACTTCTTAAAACCATTGAATCATCAAAAGTTTCAATCATTGTGTTCTCTGAGAACTATGCTTCTTCTTCTTGGTGTTTGGATGAACTTATCAAGATTCTCGAGTGTAAAAAAAATATTGGCCAGTTAGTTTTACCTGTTTTTTACAATGTGGATCCATCAGAAGTACGTGGACAAAAGAAAGGGTTTGGGGTGGCCTTGACAGAACATGAAGAAAAATTCAAAGATAATATTGACAAGGTGAAGAATTGGAGGACGGCTTTAAAGGAAGTTGGAAGTTTGTCTGGATGGCACTATAAGAATGGGTATGTAATTCATGACTTGTCTTATGCTTTTCGTTGCTTCATAATTCTAAAGCCCGTTTGGTAACGTTGTTCTAGTAATGTTATTTAAATATTGTGGAAATATGTGTGTAAAAAAAATGTTATGAAAATACATGTTGTGTTATTTAACAACGAAAATTTTTGTTCAAACAACATTGCCAAATGCCCCCCTAAATTTCTAATGGTTTATTATAACTCATAACCACTGCATGCAAATTATGAAAGAATTCTATTTTGTAGCGGTGGAGACAAAAGTATTCTCCAAAATTATTAAGTAAAACTTGAACAACTTTTCTTGTTCCTAAACTTTGTTAAGAAAATATTCGTAGCTAAAACTATGTGGCTGCATTCTATGATCACATTATTGGGAGGTAATATCTATTTTTCAGTATCAAATCTTTGAGTATTTTAGAGAAAAAGTATTTTATGTATCAAATACATGTAATATCTCTGTCAAAAAAGTGTTACTAAAAAGTCGACCCAATTTGGTACTATTGAGGCCCCGTGGGTAGCCCACTAACACAATTGATTTGACTGTGAGCTAATTTTTCTGTCAATAGGTGTCCGCTTGGCCCACTAGTGTGGCCCAGAAGCCTACACCTCTAGCTCTATCCATCGCCAATAATTTATAAGCATTTTTTTTGGGGAGGAAAAGGGGGTGGTTTGGAATTTATGATATAAGATAGGATAGATTCTTGAGACCACTTGACCAGTAAGGTACTTAAGTGGTTATATTAAGTTATGCATTATATATAAATATATATTTTGTAGTTAAAATTTTTTTTTTAAAAAATTATGGACATTTGGCATTGGTAGTAAAATGTATGTGACAAGTTTATATATATATATATATATGTGTGTGACATAAAGTTATGTGATATTTATAAATGGATTGAAAACTACAAATGATAGACGTGTGTAAGGGGCAACCTAGTTGGATATTTAGATTTGAGTAATGCTACAAATACAAATTATTTTACAATATTTTTACAAATTATTGATGTGATAAATTCTTACTAGTTCTAAAATGGGTCCATCACTAATTGCACATTTTCACTTACAATAACTATTTGAAAAATGTTAAAACCACATCAACAATTTGTAAAAATATTATAAAATAATTTGTATTTATAGCATTACTTTTTAAATTTTATAGTTACACAACTATTCTTATATTCTAATGGGAATAAGGGATGCATTATGTACTAATTTATTCTAATCCGTAAAAGTTATGCAAAACATGCCTATTTGGTCCTTATTTTATAGGGGTTTTATGACGTATAGTATAATTATAATATTTTTTAAAATTTTTGAGCCAATAAAGGCCCTCTAAAAACCAAATAAAGGCCCATTAAAAGCCTATTATACTTGACCCACGTGCCTAGCCCTCTAAAGGTCTAATGGGCACTGCCCATAGGTTGGGCTTGGGCCGAGGTTTTTTTTTTTTAGCTTGCTTAACCTAGATTCTTGACTGGTCAATGACTTGCTCGACCCGGCCTATTGCACCTAGCACATGGGCTGAGTACAAACAAGCCAACCCAATTCATTGTCGACCATAACTCTCGCATTGTGTGGGTCCTATCCACAAGTGGATTGGGCCCACACAATGTGAGAGAAATTCTATATGTATGTGATGAATAAGATATTGTAAGGAACCTAGTGGTTTCCAATGAGGATGGATAAGAATTGTAGAGAAATTGACTTAATTCGAGATAATCACTCTCCATAAAGAAATATTAAGAAAGAGAAAGGAAATGCACTAAGCAATAAGCTAATTTATTCTTCAATAATAGAAATGTGATTAGGTATTTATAAAACCATATAATTATTCTATTGACCCACATGACCTTATCTTAATGTTCTTATTACTACCTATGTGCATTAATAATTTCAACATGTTTTAAATGTGATTAACATGCTTAGAATTGTAACTAACTAATTAACTAACTAAATAAATGCAACATTACAACAATTATTATCTATACACCTATAGGGGTTCTAACAGATACCACCTTCTTTTTTGTGGGTCCAAAATCTTAAGTTTCAACATTTGGGATGGGTGATTGGGTAGTAACTTATGGATGTTATGACATTTTTTTCTCTAAAAATATGCATTAGTATGGATGGCTTGCCCATAACTTACTTGTACCTTGAAATCTAAATATTAAAAATTATAAAATTAATAAATTAATTATGCAACCAACTTAAAGATTGTGAATCTTCTTAAATTGCATTTATCATAAATAATATCTTTTTAAAACAATTATCATAGAATAAATAAGAGAGTAAAACAATTACCATAGAATAATAGTGTTAAAATATCTAAGTTATAAAAATTCAAATTTATATATATTGAATATCATCTTACATGCTTGAACATATTTAAATAAAAAGATCGATGTAGCAATAATTAAAAAAAATGAATAATATAGGCCCTGTTTGGTAACGGTGTTTAAATAACGAAAAATGTTGTTTAAACACCATAACACGCATTTCCACACACTTTTTCACCCACATGTATTTCCACAAAACTTAAATAATGTTACTAGAAATCTCTTACCAAATAGACCCATAGTTTCTAGTTTTTTGTTTTTTTGTTTTTGTTTGTTTGTGCGTGTGTTTATCTTGAAGCAATAAAGGTCTCAAACTCCTAGATAAGGAATCCAAAAGACCATAAAAGCCAAATTTTCCCTTTTATTTGTTTTTTTGGGGATGGGCTGAAATTTTCAGTTTATTTGTAATTTTAGCTTATTTTTACTATTATTCATGGGTTTTATTACACTTTTTGATACTATTCATAAATCCTATTATACTATTCAACTTTTTTTTTCTATAGTTTTAGCAAAATTTTTTCAATTTTAACTAAATAAACTGTTTTCAAACAGACACATAAAAGATAATGGACAAATACCCTCTACTTAGTTATACATTACGTTATCTTTTGATTCCTATAATAATTTTTTCACAACAAAGTTACTAAATATCCTTAAGGGGGAAATGCAAATGGCCAAATATTTAAGAGGGTGGAGCTGCAAATAAATGTGTCGAATTTTTAATATTCAAAATTTCAAATTTCACAACTTTAAACTCAAAACCTTTTTATTGAAAATAACATTTAACTTTTCTAATGTGGTCAAAGGAAAAAAGAAATTCTTGACATGATATATTATAATGATATCTCCTAATCAATGGCGAATTTTGTATGTTATTTTATAAAAAAAAAAATATTTACAATGTTATATACTTTTAAGGTCATTAAATAACCCTTTGATAATTAGATATGAAATCTAATATAGAAAATACTCTTATGTTAATTTAAAATAAAAATCATCATACATCTTTGAAAAATCAAGTAATACATAGAATATTTTTAAAATTTTGGAGTATAAGATTGTAAGGACGCGATTCGTGGCGGACCGTGACAGTATCGGGTTCGCACGTGAAAAGGCTCCTAACAATATCATTTGTAGAGCGTGGGTTTGGAAGGCTAGGCCTTGGTTGATAGGCGGTGGGTTTTTCACGGTGTTCGTACCAGTTTCAGTTTTCCTACACCCCTGGAGTCTTTTTCCTAGAGGTGGGCTGGGAGGCTCTGGTTTCTGGCCATTTTTCCCAACCCCTTCTCTAGTTTACTTATCTTTCCTTTTATATCTCCTTGCGTTCATTGTCCTTCGTCCACGTATAGGGTCAACTTTTCCAAGACTGATACTTGTCCCATCAGCCCATACCCAAAGTCGTTGGGGATGGTTGTAAAAGCCAAAGAATGCGGCTCTGTCGGGTTCAGAACATTAAATGGCAATAACAGCAGCTTTCCCTGGATATTTTAGATCTTTCTTCCATGTTCCAGTCCTATACCGTTTTTACCCTTCCCTTTGGAGGTACTGTGGGTCTGCCGAGGACTGAACTACCCTCGGCGGTACCCAAAGGCTATTTCGTTGAACTTGGGCCATAATCCTCCTCGGCCTGGGCCTTTGGACTCTCCCTGGGTAGAGGGGCCTGGCCCATAAATCATTTGCGCCCCACATTAGCCCCTCAAAACCCGGCTGTCCAACCTCTGGGCTGGACAGGGGGGTTTTGGTGATGCCAAACTTCTTCCTACGGCCCAATCCATTCGGCCTATTGAACATGCTGGCGGCGCTTCATATGCCCAAGAGGTGCACCGGTCTACGAGACAGTTTTTAATTTCGCGCTTGATGCATTCTTATCGCTTGGGGTATTCAAAACGCGCTTTGAATAATCACTATTTACGAGACTACTTTAATTCGACGGTTTATTTTGATGGGGTGGAGAAGCGGAACCGGCGTGTTTGGGTTTGCTGGTTCCTTTGGAGATCTGAACCTATTAAATGCCCCCCGCTCCGCCCTCTGTATAAGTAGGACAGGAGGAGGTGATTGTTTTTACCAAAAATCCCTTTTCATCCTCCTGCGACTCTGGAATACTTAGCCTCCCTTAAGGTTCGGTTTACTCGCCGGTTTATACACTTAATCGTAAAATACTTTACCATAACAACAAGGGATGCAAAAGTCCCACCCCTCCCAAAAACGCCACGTTCCGATAAAGCTTATCATGGCTCGATCGGGACAAGGATGGCGAAGACTTAAAATCAACCTCATCCTTCTTTCAGTCAAAATCCGAAGCAGGGACTCGTCACGTCAAACTTTCGACGTGACTGAGTCGAGAACACCCAAGATCGTTACCATCCGGCTCCTCACGAGCGTACCTAATATGGCACCGGCGTGTTAGGAGTCAGGGCGGAGGCAAGGGCTAAGTGCTTCTGCTTCTCCCTCTTTTGCTCCTTGGTGCCCTTCCCCTCCCTCTTCTTATTGTCTTCCCAGCACCAGTTCCGCCCTGGTGCTGTTTCTTTTCTATCTTTTGTTCCTCTCTTTGTCTCTTCATCTCTCTCTCTTCTTCTCCTCCTTTTTTACTCATGTCCTTCATCTTCTTTATTCATCCCCCTCATCTTCGTCATTGATTTCTTCCTTACTATTTCCTTCTTCTTCATTCATTTTCTTTTTTAAAGTGAGTCTCTCTCTCAGTATGAGCAGCAATGAGGCAGAGATTGGAGAAACTTTGAAGACGAGTTTAAAAGACGCTTGACAGTTTACTTTTCTGTACTACAGATGTAATGGTTGCTTAGGCAGTTTACATTTTGTATAGGCTCGTTTGAGCCCCTTTTTGTATGTTGTAATGATTTTTTTATATTAATAAAAATTGTTGTCTACCTTATTTCGCATGTTATGTCTCTATGTTTTCATAAATTTGCAAGCGCTGTTCGGCACAATAATATAGCATCTAAATCAATGACGACTAAGACCAAAATATTTGATAATAAAATGATGTCGCCATAGCTTTAGTAGAAGTGCTTGGCACAATAAGGCCGACCCGTAAAAAAAAATAGTACTCACCCGGAACTAGCCGAGGAGAGAACCGAAGGCTTGATGCCGTGTGAGAAATAGCCGTCCGAGGACATATCCCCTACCAAATGAATAGCCCTCTTATATGACTAAATGCTGGGGCGTTCCACCCCCTTCCTTACACCTTTATTGGCCTTAACATTTTATGGTGTTTAAGCCGTGGATGAAGTGACCTGACATTTTTACCAAGTAACCTTTCTTATGAGAGTCAAACCTTTTCTTATCCAAGTATTTGGTTTTCCCATAGGCTTGAGTCCGAGGACCATGCAAGACCTTGGTTCTGTCCAATAACTTGTAATTTTTATAATTTTTCGTGCTTGGCTTCCCCATAGACTTGAGTCCGAGGACCATACAAGGCCTTGGTTCTGCCCAAAAACTTGTAATTTTTATAATTTTTTGTACTTGGTTTCCCCATAGGCTTGAGTCCGAGGACCATACAAGGCCTTGGTTCTGCCCAAAAACTTGTAATTTTTATAATTTTTCGTACTTGGTTTCCCCATAGGCTTGAGTCCGAGGACCATACAAGGCCTTGGTTCTGTTCCTGGGCCCATATGCCGAACGGGCCTGGGCCGCGAATTTACTGGGCCCACAAATTAAGAGGTGTTTCCATAACTTTTGATCACGCGGTACCTTTTGGCGTCCCAGTGTTCGAGGTGCACCTTCTCGAGACTCCTTTAATCTCAGGGTTGCAGACGACGTTGGAAGTCGAGCCAGAGACGTTTTGTCTGTAGCGTTCCTTGGGACGCTGCGCGAATTAAATGCCACCACCTTATCTTTTAACATAAATAGGAGAGAAAGTTGCTCCTTTTCACACACAAATCTTTCAGATTCCTCCCTTAGTTCATCATGCTTGAGGCAGAGATTGGGAAAAAGGAGCTCCCTCCGCCACAAAGGCGTCATGTCCCCCCGAGACTCAGAGTAGGGAGGTACAGGCCAAGGAGGTGCAAGTTCAAGGGAGCATTCCATTTCGTCATAGGGGAGAGGGTCCTCTTCCCTCTTTTAGTCGAAATCCGAAGCAGGTTCTGGTCATGCCAGTTTTTCGGTATGTCCAAAGAAGGAATTTCCACCATCAGCACTGTCTACCTTGTGGCAGGCAAATTTTTGTGGGGGCTTCCCAACCTCAAGCTCCTAGCACCTTTTCTGTAGATGGTGTTAGCCTGAGGTCAGGTTCTTTGGCTGCCTGAGTTATGGGCATGCAGAGGTGTCGAGAAATGGTTTCCTTAGACAATAACTTGGCGCAGTAGCCAACCTCTCCTCTGAGCTGTTCCCACGGCCTTCTCTCCACTCGCTTGTATTTTCCTTTACTTATGTAGTCAGCTTCAGTGTAAGCTTGTTTCAGCTTTTCATTGTACACTGTACTGTTCCTTTGTCTTAATAAAATATGTGTCTATTTCTCCATACATATCTTTCTTCTCCGTAACAACTACTTTATGCATGAATATTAAATGCAAGCTTGCCCTTAAGGATATTCCAGGCAGAAAAAATGCTTTAACACGGGTTCCTACTAATTTAAACTCACAAATATTATCAAGTATAACAATGGTAACTTTCAATAAATTAAATTCTTGGAACTAACCGGGATAAGCGCTGAGTACTACGCGATGCATGCTAGACCAATGTCCGAGAACGATAATCTCTAAATAATTCGTCTGAAAGGGTAGCTAAGTAGCGAGGGACTTTGGTTGTGCTTTTGGGGTAATATGTTGCGCCGTATCGCATCAACCCCTTTGATACTGGGGATCCGAGGGTAGACCGAGGAATCCGCGCCATCAAGGTATTAACTCGTCTGCTAACGCGGAGTTCTCTTCGGAGGGATTTCGAGGTTTACGGGCCATAGTTTTTTCTTTAAATAGTTGGTTCCTCATCCAAGTAATTGGTTTCCCCACAGGCTTGAGTCCGAGGACTTTGCAATGCCTTGGTTCTGTCCAAAACCTAGTTTTCATTACATCCAGGTAGTTGGTTTCCCCTGAGGCTTGGGTCCGAGGACCATGCAATGCCTTAGTTCTGTCCAAAACCTAGTTTTCCACATCCAGGTAGTTGGTTTCCCCTGAGGCCTGGGTCCGTGGACCATGCAATGCCTTGGTTCTGTCCAAAACCTAGTTTTCTCATTGTGTGGGATCTTGGCTTTAGGGGAGTTAGCTCCTCGGCCAAGCCCCTAGAGTTTATCCATACGGTTAACGTTACAAGGTACCTAGTTTACTCTTTACAGGGGACCTTGGCTTTAAGGGAGTTGGCTCCCCAACCAAACCCCTAATCAAGAAACATAGTCTCTAACAGAACTTTATACTAGAACTCTATAACCGACTGTTAGATATAACGAAGAAGCTCTATCGACCCACTTCCTATACCAACACACAAGCCTTTCCCACAGACGGCGCCAATTGTAAGGACGCGATTCGTGGCGGACCGTGACAGTGTCGGGTTCGCACGTGAAAAGGCCCCTAACAATATCATTTGTAGAGCGTGGGTTTGGAAGGCTAGGCCTTGGTTGATAGGCGGTGGGTTTTTCACGGTGTTCGTACCAGTTTCAGTTTTCCTACACCCCTGGAGTCTTTTTCCTAGAGGTGGGCTGGGAGGCTCTGGTTTCTGGCCATTTTTCCCAACCCCTTCTCTAGTTTACTTATCTTTCCTTTTATATCTCCTTGCGTTCATTGTCCTTCGTCCACGTATAGGGTCAACTTTTCCAAGACTGATACTTGTCCCATCAGCCCATACCCAAAGTCGTTGGGGATGGTTGTAAAAGCCAAAGAATGCGGCTCTGTCGGGTTCAGAACATTAAATGGCAATAACAGCAGCTTTCCCTGGATATTTTAGATCTTTCTTCCATGTTCCAGTCCTATACCGTTTTTACCCTTCCCTTTGGAGGTACTGTGGGTCTGCCGAGGACTGAACTACCCTCGGCGGTACCCAAAGGCTATTTCGTTGAACTTGGGCCATAATCCTCCTCGGCCTGGGCCTTTGGACTCTCCCTGGGTAGAGGGGCCTGACCCATAAATCATTTGCGCCCCACAAAGATCATATTGTTAATATTTCTCTAAGTTAATTTAATTTTTAAGTATTCTAATGATTTTTTTGGAATTTTTTATATTCAAATTTAATCTTTTAACGTCTTATATTACTAATGAAAGTCTCATGTGTTGCACAGTTTTAGTCATAAATTTTCTTTATATATTTTTTTTGAGAAACAATAACTAAATGAATTATTATTACATAATTTTAGAACTTGTATCTAAGTAAATAAATTACTATTATTATAATAACTTGTAATGAATTGCTCATAAAATGTATAATTTTGTATATTTATCCTTATATATAATATATCTAATTACAATGATCAATAAAAACTTTTTTACTTTTTTAATAACTCCTTATCTCTTTATGAAGAGGTGGATTTGAACTCTAGTGGTTAAATTGTTTCTGATACTTGCAATAATAAAGTTATCCAAAAAGAATTAATTCCAAATTAAAAATTAAAAAATAAATTGTACTTGTACACTTAAAAGAAATTTAATTTTTATGTTTTATTTTGATATTTAAATCACCTGTTTTAGTGTTTATTTTATTCAAATGGTTATATCACCCACTTAATTGTAAGACTGACATATGTAGTATTCACATGTAACATTCTAACTTACTAATAAATAAATAAAAATGTAGCACCCTAACTCATAATAACGTCTCTAATTGTATTGTGATTTAGCCTTTAAGAATGCATATATTAATTCCCACCACGGAAACTTAAGTGTAGCAATGTAGCTCATATACTTGCACGTCATGCGCAATATGTGGAAAATGAAATAGTGTGGTTAGAAGAACTGAAGAAGTACTGGATTGTATTGCAGATGCAACCCAAAAAGATATGTTATAATTTGGCTTTCATTGTGTAATAAAAAAGCAGTAAGTATTTTCCTTAAAAAAAAAAAAACTCTAATACTCTGTTAAAAAATGTTAATTGAAAACAAGCAACCAAAAAAAAAAAAAAAAAAAGTAAATTATAACTTACATTGACATTACATAATTTGTGGTAATCAAATTTTTTTTTTTTTAATAAATTACGTAACTTTTCATCTATTAATAACTTTTATCTTTAATATTGGATTATTCAATAGTTGTCTGACACTCTGACATGAAAGAAGTGGTCGTTTAATTTTTCTCAAAAATCCCAAAGACCTCCCATAAAAAGTAAAAAATAAAACATATTCTATTTAATAAGAATATAAGGGATGAATTAAACCCCTTCCAACTCTGCTGTTTGGATCTAATACTCTAGAATTAAGGTAGTTAGGCTGTGAACATTAGTGTTAGAAATCGAATTATTTTATCTTAAAAGTTAATTTAGACCTAGCAAACCCAGGTCTGACGAGTAAGGGGTCAAATCGGATACGGGTAAAGCATCGATCAAACTAAAACATGTTTCTATTCCTATAACATTTTTATGGTTTTTGATGCATCGGATCAATCTGGTATCCATATATTTTCAAGTAGGAAAAAGAAGTTGAACTTATTTTTTAACATCTTTCTTTCTTATTTTTTACATAAAAAAATAACAATAAAATACTAAAAAGTAAATTTTTTTAGAAATATATAAATCATTAATTTTACATTCTGGCAACTAAATCTAATAATCTTCTAATCCACAATTTTCACAAAGGAAGAAATTAAAATGCATAAATTTTTTATGCATGCACCATTAAATAAAGTTAAATCATCTACAATTTTTTTCGTATATTTCCTTAAAAATAAAAGAACAATTATAATAGTTAAAAATAAAATTTTTTGTAATATATAAATCATTAATTTAACCGTCTTGTAATTAAATATAACAATTTTCTAATCAAATAAATCCTCAAATGAAGAAAATAAAATGCGTACATTTTTTTATGCATGAAACATAAATAAACTTAAATCATTTATAAAGAAGAAATAAATATATAGAGAGCTTGAAGAATAAAATCCAATATGTTAGGCAAAAAAAGGAGTAAATAATTTATGATAAAATCTATATGATAAATGTAAGGACACGATTTGGTGACGAACCTAAACAGTATTGGGTTCGTACGTAAAAGGCCCAGACAATATGATTTGTAGAGCGTGGGTGTAAAGAGCTAGATTAACGGTGGTATCTACCTCCAAAATTTTCTTTCAAGCCCATACCATGTTTTCCTTCTCTTTTGTTGGTATAATCAACGCCTTTTCTTAAATCCCTAGTGTTACTCTCTCTCCCTCTCTTCTTCCTTCTTTCTCTTCAGTTTTGTGTGTGTTCTCCTTTTTTTCTCGATCCCCTTCTTCATGTTCCTCTTTTAGTTTATATACTCCCCTTCGCGATCCATCTTCACCGAACACGTGTAGATTGTGCCCGGGGGATTTCTTTCTGTCCCATCTGGCGCCTCCTGGAACTTCCTATGGGCAGCTGTAAGGCTGCTTTCCTGCTGCTCAGGTATCACCTCCACATGCAGCCAGAGAGTTGGTTGAGAGGTCATTAATGCGGAGGCAGCTATAGTTTCAGATATTTGTTGGCCTTATCTCTTTCATCTTTAGTCGGCTACTCTACCCCTTGAGATGACCTACTTCTGAGGTCTGATCGTGGTGATACCACGTCCTGATCGTCTTCGGACGCGATCGTCCTCGGACGCATACTGCCGAGGAGGATGGCGTCCTCGGACGGGTGCACGACCTCGGATGGGCCACTGGCCCAACAATCCTCAACCAATTCTGAATCCTATGGGCCTATTGACCGAATGATCCCCACAATAAACTTACTGGAAAAAAAAAAAAAAAAAAACACTTAATGTTAGTAGTCAATCTGTCACTGAATATATATATATATATATATATATTGAGAAAGTGAAAATATTTATATTTGAAAATTGCAAATCATGATGAGTAACGTCATCAGTTCTTTTATGTGCAATATCTAAAATCTAATATAATCTTAGTATACAATATAATATGGGTCAATAAAAAAAATTAAATCATAAATTATCTAATAGAGAGTACAAATATGTTGGGTCGAGGTTTGCTGACTTAGTAGAGTCTTGTCATGATCAAGTATAGAACAAGCAAAAACATGTTACTATTTCTACTACGAAATATCCTTTATTTTTCTCAACATTTCGTGATATAGTACAAAATTTAATGATACTGCTAAAATATTTGATTAGATGTCATTTACTTTAATTAATAATATATTAAGTGTAAGTAGTAAGTCACAGAACTAAATATCTTGAATTTAGTTCATTTCATATTAAAATTTGCAACTAGTCCAACTCAGTTTACTTGCTATAATGTCTATAATTAATTTCCTAGCAAAAAAGAATGTACAAAATTTAAAGATACTGCTCAAATATTTAAACCACTTGACTAGTAGAATACTTAGGTGGTTGTGCTAAGTTATGCATTATAAATATATATTTTGTAATTTGAATTTTTTATTTATTTTATAAAATGGACATTTGGCAATGGTTGAAAATGTATGTGAAAACACTGAAAAGTTTATATATATATATATATATATGTATATGTATATATTTATATTTGACATAAAGTTATTTGATATGTACAAATAGATTGAGAATTACAAATGATAGATGTATGTAGGTGCCAACCTAGTTGGATATTCAGATTTTGTAGTTACTATTCTTCTTATCCTAATAGGAATAATGAACACATCAATATGTAAATTATTAATTTT
Source organism: Quercus lobata (assembly GCF_001633185.2). NCBI lineage: Eukaryota > Viridiplantae > Streptophyta > Magnoliopsida > Fagales > Fagaceae > Quercus > Quercus lobata. The sequence goes on from NC_044915.1 coordinate 34,128,291, forward strand.
ACAGTCTAGTAAATAAATATAATAATCTTCTAATCCAATAAATCCACAAATGAAAAAAAAAAATAAAAGGCATACATTTTTTATGCATGAAACATTAAATAAAGTTAAATCATCTATAAGAAGAAATAAATATATAGAGAGCTTGAAGAATAAAATATAATATATTAGGCAAAAAAAGAGTAAATAATTTATAATAAAATCTAAATGATGAACTTGTGTTGTGGGGGGGGGGGGGGGGGGGGGGTGCTATAACGTTAGTGGTCAACCTGTCACTGAAAATATTTATATTTGAAAAGTGCAATTCATGATGAGTAATGTCATTAGTTCTTTTATGTATAATATCGAAAATCTAATATAACATTAGTATACAATATAATATGGGTCATAAAATACGTTGGGTGGAGGTTTGACTTGGTAGAGTCGGGTCATAATCAAATGTAGAACAAGCAAAAACATGTTACTATTTCTACTACCATATCCTTTATATTTCTCAAAATTTCGTGATATAGTACAAAATTTAATGATACTGCTAAAATTTTTGATTTGATGTCATTTACTTTAATTATTAATATATTAAGTGTAAGTAGTAAGGCACAGAACTAAGCACCTTGAATTTAGTTCATTTCATATTAAAATTTGCAACTGTTCCAACTCAGTTACTTGCTAAAATGTGTACAATTAATTTCCTAGCAAAAAGGAATGAACAAAATTTAAAGATACTGCTCAAATATTTGAATTATATGTCATTTAATTTAATTTATAATCTCTTAAAGTATAAGTAGTAAGGTACAGAACTAGGCATCTTGAGTTTAGTTCATTTCATATTAATATTTGCAACTAATCCAACTCATTAAATGTTTCTTTTACTTTATGGTTTGCAGGGACAATGAAGCTAAATTTATCGAAACAATTGTTGAAGATATACCAGAATGCACGCCGTTATTTGTTGGCAATTGCCTTGTTGGAGTAAAACCTCGTGCCAAGGCCGTAGAATCGTGTTTAAGTATGGAGTTAAATGAAGTTCGCATGGTAGTGATTCATGGCCTTCCCGGAATAGGTAAGACTACAATTGCAAAAGCAGTTTATAACAGAATTGCTAATCATTTTGATGGAAGCAGTTTTTTAGAGAATGTTAGAGAAACTTTGGAGACGAAGGATGGCATTATCAAACTACAAGGTCAACTTCTTAAAGAGATTTCAAGGGATAAAAATTTGAAAATTCACAGCACATCAAAAGGAATCAATTTGATAAAAAATAGACTTCGTGGTAAAAAGTTTCTTTTAATTCTTGATGATGTGGATACATTGGAAAGAATAGAAAAATTGCTTGGAGATTGTAATTGGTTTACTTCAGGAAGTAGAGTTATTATAACAACAACAGTAGATCCACAATTGTTAGCTACTCCTGGATATACAACTTATAAGGTCGAGGAATTAGACAAACATGAAGCTCTTCAACTCTTTGTAAAGTATGCCTTCCTTGGAAAGAAACCTAATAAAGAATATTCTGAACTTACAAACCAATTTATACAGTATGCCCAAGGCCTTCCGCTTGCTGTTAAAATAATAGCTCGTGATTTGCTTGGAAGAGCTAAACATGAATGGGAAAGTACATTAGAAAAGTATAACCGAATTCCCAATAAAGACATTCAACAAGTACTTAAAGTAAGTTATGATAGATTGGAGGGAATCGAACAAGATATTTTCCTTGATATTGCATGTTTCTTCAAGGGATGGACCAAGGATGATGTTGTAGATATATTAAATGCTTGTGATTTATGTGCAGATTATTATATTCCAAGACTTGTTAATAAATGTCTCATTACTGTGTGTCATGATGGTAAATTGTTGTCAATGCATGACCTGATACAAAAAATGGGTAGGGAAGTTGTTCGACAAGAATCTTCACATATTCATGAACGTAGCAGGTTATGGTATTATAAAGATGCTCGTGAAGTACTAAAGGGGAATAAGGTATAAGTTCTTTTTCTTCTATTTTTTCAAAAAAGAAAAAACTTTCACTAGGTAAAAGTCATATATTTTTTCTTTTTAACATTGTATAAAATATGAAGTTTATTAGTATCATTTATGCTGAAATTTTCAAAATTTTTATACTTTTTGTTTTTGGTAAATTCTATTGTTAATTATGGTTCACTTGATGCTTTATCCAATTAGGGGTCAGACAAAATTCGAGGTATAATGTTGCATTCACCTGAACCGGTAAATGTGCAACTACACCCTGATGTTTTCAAAAGGATGGAAAATCTCAAGATACTTCTTGTTGATAACATAAATATTTGTGAAGCAATTCAATATCTTCCCGACGGGATAAGGATTCTCAGTTGGCCTAAATATCCTTTTCGCTTGCCATCCAAATATTGTCCTCGACAACTTGTTAGGCTCGATATGCCATATAGTCGCATTGGGTTGGAAAAGTTTTGCAAGCAGGTACAATTACTAATATTTTTTTAATTAAGTTTTTATTAAATTTATATTCTAAAGTTTGTTGAAGTTATTTATTTATTTTTCTACAGGAGTTCCAGTTAGAAAATATGAAACATCTCAATCTCAGTCACTGTGAATTTATAACCAAATTACCTGATTTATGCACCCCAAACTTAGAGACATTGGACCTTTCTTTTTGTAGAAATTTATTTAAGATTCACGAGTCCGGTCAATTTCTTCATAAGCTTAAAAGGTGGAATCTTAATTATTGCACAAAACTTCAAAATCTTCCAAACAACCTCATGTTGACATCTCTTGAAGTTCTGAAGGAATTAACCCTTGAGCATTGCGATAACCTTCGGGATCTTCCAGATGGCATTTATAAATTGCAACAGCTTCGGGAGTTGTTGACTCCTACTGCCAAATTGAGACCGACATGCAATTCTTTTGATAGCTCCTCCGGTTATGGGTTTCTGAAAATGAAATACCTGTATCTCGGCGGCTGTAAAAGCATAATTGAATTAGATCTTTTGATGAAGCCAGATTACTTCCCCGCATTGAAAGAGATAGATCTAGGTGATACCAATATTATTACCATCCCCGAAAGCATTAGCAGATTTCCTAGATTATATAAACTTAATATTGATTGTTGCACGCACCTTCGCGAAGTTCAAGGACTTCCACTATCGATAGATACGATTTATGCACAACATTGCCCGTTGTTGGATTATGAATCGCTATTGTATCAGGTCTCTCTCTTTCTTTTAGTTATAAAGAAACAATTTTTGTTACTTTCTCTAAATGCTTTACGAGATTTGGTAAATGAAAAATGTTGAATTTTGTAATTGCAATGCAGGTAATAGAAATTATGGGGATTTTACCGAATGGAGTATGTGGTAGTGCAAGAAGCAATGAATTAATGGATCCACAGTTCACCGATTACTTCCCATCTGAAACTGAGGGTGCTCAATCTGAATCCGAATCTGAAGATGGGGACATATCACAGTTCTCCAATTATATTTCTGAATGGTGTACGCTTTGGGTATCGGGAACTGAGATTCCATGGTTCAATCATCAAAGTGTTGAAAGTAATTCCATATTGTTCTGGGTTGGTCGCAACTGTTCACAATTGACTCTCTATTTTGCTTTTGGAACAATTTCCGTCGTCAACTGTTCGTGCTATTTTTACATTTCCATCAATGGTTGTAAAGTTGGGGGTTCGACCTCATTTGCAATTTATAATAATCTTCTACTTTTTGAAACTATATCTCGTGGTCTTCTGCAAGATTATTTGAATCACTCAAATCCAACTGACCAGAATTATGTTGAGATTACATATGAAACCCGTGGGCATGCAGAGCCACCAATAAAAGCCACAAGGTGGGGGGTCCACGTAGAGAGCATCCGTCCTCCTCAAGAATATGGTATACCTAACTTACCCCTTCTAACTGCTGGACATGATGATGTTGATTACTGGAGCGAGTTGCCATTTTATGGATCTGATGATTTGGAAGCAGAAGAAGAAGAATATCAGTCTCCTCATGACACATCTAGGTCCTGCATGAGTTGGCTAGTTGGCCCAACCACCATGATTTTTTCGCTGTTGCTGCTCGGAAGATTTTTGATGAAACCAAGGACATTTTGATGAGCTCTGAAGGAATATGCCTCAATCGAAAAATTACATTGAAACTGTTTCTCCTCTGTCATTTCTTTTGCATTCATGCCAAGGTATGTTTCCCTTTTTAGTACCATTGTTTCATTTGCGTCTTTTACCCAATGGCGATGGGTATCATATTTAAAAAAAATATTATTTGTAAGATAATTATTTTCATTTTTGTTTAATTGATCTTTTTTCGGTTAATGCAGTTGACTGGGATGGTTGCGGTTAAAGTCACTGGTAAGCCCCAGATTTCCTTGGATGTGAGTTTAGTCTTGTTTTCATTTGTATGATTTTGTGTTTTTTGATCTGATTTGTCAAATTGAGATGCATAATTTCTGCTCAGTTTAGCATGTGACCTTACCGTGGTGAGGAAAAATCTTGCAGTTGTTTCCTAGTTTTATTTTTTCGTTTGGACTTGATTGGTTTCTTAATTAAAAAATTTATGTACATCAATTGCATAGAATCCTGACTTTTGTAGAAAATGTGTATCATTTTGAATTTTAGAAGGTACTTCGAATTTGTTTGGCTGTGTACAAGATTGTTTGAGATAAATTGTAAATGATTTGCATTACAGCATCACACCTAAATGGTCTATATAATAGTTTTCTGGGTTAGCTAGTCATTTAAGATGCTAACCAAAAATTAAAATGGCTGTGCATTTTAATGCCTTTGGTTGTATCTCTGGATATAGTTCGTATTTAATTGGTTGAAAAGCTAATTTTCAAAAATATAATCTAAAAGCACAGGTCTTTCATATTTTTGTTCTTTCTTTATTAATTAGGAACATTTGATATGGTGAGGATGGCAGGGCCATGACTTCATTATTGTTGGGATAGCAATTGTAGTCGCTGTTATAACTCTTTTATTCCTTAAGTTTTCGAGTTTAAAATGATCTTCCTATCCTTTAGGATCCTCTATCTGCATTTTATAGCCAATTCTTTAAAGCTCAAACTAAATCTTCAAAGTAGTTATGAGTCACACTTTTTTCCATTAGATTACAAGACAAGCATTAACAGGAAAGCTCCAATTTCAAGTTAGTCTTATGCAAGTAGAAAGGATAGTCAGAAAATGAAAATAAGCATTTAATAGGTTAACCCACTTCTGAATTCTGCAGAAGGTTATGAGCTGTAAGCATCTCAAGCTTCATGGGCAGTCTAGCAAATTTTTTGTGGAACCTTAAATAAATTCCTTTGATGGGCCCTCTACACTAAGGTAAACTTGAAGCTCTTTTTCTGCACATTGATGAAGTCACTTACCCAGACTCGGCTTAATCTGCATTACAAATAGCTCTCCAGTGGATCGATTCAGGATGAGACACAATGTCTCCTTCAAGTTGGAAGAAATGACAAACCTTTCAAGTACTTAAAGAATTGTCTCTTGTTATGCTTCTCTCAGGTAAATAATATCCATAGACATTTGTCCATTTAAGAATTGTCTCTTGTTTTTCCCATCTTATTGTCTTATATTTCTTTTTGATTTTATTGTTCCTTACTTTCATTGATTAGTCTCACGATGTGGCTGAAAGGATTTGATGCTCTGGGTTTCTACTAACTATAATTCTGGGGAATGATGTCATCATTTCCCATCTTATTGTTTTATTTTTATTTATTTTTTATTTTATTATCAAAATATATATATATATATTTTTTGATTTTAGTGCTTCCTTACTTTCATTAGACTCACAATATGGCTGAAAGGATTTGTTGCTTTTGATTTTGTGTTCACAAGAAATTATCTTTCTAACCTGTGTTGCAAAGCCTTTGGCAGCTTCACTTGTTTAGTCACAACTCAAAATGTCCGTTTAATAATATCATTGTACAGATAAAGCAGACTCTAGATAGATCTTTGTATATATATGACATGTCATGCCCCTGTAAAACCAGAAACTTATGTGTCTGCTGCTCCACTGATAATGATGACCTGGCGCTTCTTACTTGTTCTACATGCAAGTACTGGTAAGGTATTTTCTACTTTGTTGGTGTTTCACTTTTTTAATCTGTTTATCAAGGTTGAGAAACCAGTCAATAATATATCATCTGCATAGTAGGTTGTTATTCCAATCTCAATTTTATCCTGTAGTCATCTGATCTTTATTTGAGGAATTTTAAGCTTCAAGACTTCACCATTGTTCTGTAGATTCCTCCCTGCCCCTCTTTTTTCCCTTGCCTACCAATTAATCTGCTAATGAACATCCCGAAAAATTTAATTGTTGTTCTACTTCTACCTTTCACAACTTTTTGTTTTCTTTGCTTTATTTTTTATGTTCTGGTTTCACATGTTCTAGATATCTTTCATATGAACAGCTATCATTTTCGGTGCCTAGGACCAACGACAATAGATTCAAATCATGCCGAAGTGTATATATGTTGTTATTGCCAAATTTTGGAGGGTGGATCAATTTTTCAAAATAAAGGCGGTCTATGGTATTCCTTTATTTCTTCAATGTGTTTTCCATAAGAAGCTTGTATGCTCTGTCTCACATCTTTGCTTGGTACAGAGATTTGGAGGGAAGCTTCCTGAATTACAAATGCTTGTTGAACTTCTATCTGATGCTAAAGACTTTTCTTTGTGGTAATATGTTGCACTATTGATGAGAACTACTTTTCAATTTCTGTAATTTTTCTAATTTCATAAATTATTAGGTAATACTTGATTTTTTTTCCCCTTGTTAAAAAAATTGGCAAAACTGATGCATCTTTAGAAGATTTTTGGAATTTCTTATGATGCTGAATGCGCATGATATAAATTATAGTCTTCTTCCTTGCTGTGTGATTTAAATTCTTTTGCTTTTTTACTTTTCCTCCCCCACATTATAAACGGTTTAACTGTGCTGGATCATTTGATTCTAAAACTAAGGTGGCAGTAGTAGGAATAGCAAGAACTGATCTGGGTTTTGGATGGAGATTCTTTTCTATTCAAACTGATTCAGTGCTAGCAGCTAAGGCTAGAGAACTATGTAGTGTGGCTGAGCAATCAGAGAAGTGGGATGGCTGAGACCTTGGGTTGTGAAATTCTATGACAGACACTGATGTCTAGCAGTTTGTCACCAGCCTGTTTAATAACAATACCCTTTCAGGATTGGAATTGCTGCTACTACATATGACATGAATTTTCGCTAATAGACTTCTACGTTAGCTTGATTTCAAGGTACTCCTAAAACTGAGCAGGTTGGTTAGCAACCACAACCGAGCTTGAGGGTGTGCCCTGTAAACTGGGTATCTTCTCTTCTTCTTCAAGTGATTCATATGTTAACGAAGGATGGCTAGCCTGGTCCACCTTATGTTTGCCTTTTGGTTTTCTTCTGGTTGTGTACTTTTGGTTTTTGCCTCTCTTGTTAGGCTCATGGATTGTTTTACCTCATGCTTATCTAATTGCACTTACATAACTACTATGGGTATTTGACAGTGGCAAAAATAAATGGTTCACTGAATTTGGCATGTGCTTTTGATTGGGTTTTTATTGAATATTATATGATGGGTTATCAAATTCCTGCACGTGAATGTTTTGTTTTATTGATAACTGCTGATGCTCTATACAGGATTGAGGAAAGAGATGTATTGGAACAGTTTGTGGATCAAGCTCAGGCATGCAGAACTTTCTTGACAGAAATAGTCAATTTTGCTTTAGCTTATTTTGATAAAGATCTCGGTGTGGTCTCTGAAAAATTAACTACTGCTCTTAAGGTACTTGCCAAGGCTAGCATTATTTACTGTTGGTATATTATGCTGTAGAAGCATTTGGTTGTTGTATTGTACTCTTTTTATTGAGAACCTGGATTGATTTCTCTCTGCTGGATTTGACACATTTCCTTAGTGCATAATTGGCTTTAACATTTTAGTGCTATGAATTTTGTTAGTTAGCAAAAAATGTAATATAGCTTCCAATCTAATAAAACTGTTATCTTTTAGTGTTAACTGTTATTTAGCCACATATTTGTACATTCTTCCTTATTGGAAATTGTTTTATTGCACAGGCCATTGAAGTGGCAGGTCTTTATGATCATCAAGCTAATCACAGCCTTGAGCTGGCATTAACAAGATACTCTTGGAGATTCAAAGTCAATAGGTTATTAGGGGGTTTACAAAAGCCCACGATCCAACAGATTCAGCAGCATTTGAAAGAGGTGTGTTTTATCAACTATTAGTACTTGTTTACTTGTCTTTTGGGACTATTCTACATTCTTAATATGGATTATTTGCTTTTGAATTCTCTAGCACTTTCTCACTTGGGGTAGTTATACGAGTGGGATGGTTTGCATGGGGATAGCATCTTCCAAGAGTATCCATTGATTATTTAAATCAATATTTGTCAGTTCTTGAGAAATACTAAATAAAGACAGATGAAAAAAGACAGAAAACCATTTCCACAAGAACCTAATATGATTTAATGCCTATGTTGCCCCTACAAAATTCATGATGTGTTGCATGTCTACTGCCTTCTGCTTTGTGTCTCTAATTCTATGAAGGGACTAAAAATTCTTTTTTTTAGGGAAGAAACATAAACAAAAACATATAGAAAGTGGAGAGGAGGCTTGGCCAGGGTTGGGGAATAATGATTGATTTGGGTTTGTGAGGACTATCTTCCCTTTTTGGGTAAGTAGTGAGGACCAGTTACAACCCCTTATAAGGTGTCGGAGGTACAGTTAGATACTAGAGGTGGTTGGTATGGGCAGTCAATCCAGGCAAATCCTTTTTTCACTCTTAGTTCTTCTATAGCTCTCAGTAATTGTTTAGCAATCCATCTATTATAGATGCTCGAGTATTGCTATAAGATATCATTGGGTTGCTGTGGTATTACTTAGGTTATCTGGGTTTTCAGTTTGTTGAGAAGAATTTGTTGAAGACAATGTTGCTGTAAGACTGAAATTTGGTTACAAATACTTTTTTGTTGAAGGGCTGCATTTTTATTATTGGCTTATTTCCACTTGGGGTGCTTTTTAATCCAATTACATCTGTTCTAAATAGGCCCTTCCCATAATTCAAGAGTTCAATATTAATTACTCCTTGTAAAGAAGGTTGCAGCACTAATTGATTTGAAGATCTTTGAAAGAACAAATATGACCCGAAGTGTCAGTGCATTAATTAACCTTCCTCAAAAGTGAGCTGGACAGAGAAGACACTTTCTGGGATTTAGAAAATCTCTCTTTGAAATTTGTATTTGTTTGACAGAACTTGATTTAAAATTTTATTTCTTGACAAAAGCAATTTTGCTATACTGTGATATAGATGATGAACTAAATCAAGAATGTGTGGCAGGGTCTTTCTATGAGCATTCCACCTGAAGATTACTATAGGCAAAGACTTACGGAAGTGAAGCGTATTGGCTTGCAGTGGGCAGAACGTGCCAGGAAGGTCTATAAATTTCTCATACTCACTCTCTCTTGCTCTCTCACTCTCTCTCATTGGCTCTTTTGTTTTATATACAGGTTGCAACTGATTCTGGAGTTCTTAGTTTAGATAAAGTTTTTGAACTTATCATGGAAGGTGAAAATTTGCCTTTTTACTTGGAGAAGGAAATTAAGGTACAGAGATAACACCCCCCCAACCCCCCCACCCCCCACAAACACACACACACACACACACACAAAAAACTATTTATCTTTGTGTTACTTGAAAAAGGAAAAAGAAAAATATTTGCCTTGGCATTTCATTGATCAGCCAGTGTTTGGTTGGTGCAGTTACTACGAGAACGAAGTATGCTTTATTGTATTTGTCGAAAGCCATATGATCAGAGAAAAATGATTGCTTGTGATCAATGTGATGAGTGGTACCATTTTGATTGCATTAACTTAGTTTCCACACCAAAGGTCTACATCTGTCCTGCTTGTAAGCCTCAACAACAAGACTTGTCTGCAACACCTTCAGTTGATCTTGATAGGTAAGCTTTAAGTTAAGAAAAAATTCCTTGCATGTAAATTGTAATTGCATATATATTGTATTTTGCTGTTTGCTTGAGGACTTATTTTGGCTTTGGGAATGTAATTTAGTAAGTACGCACAAAATACAGAGCTGAAAATGCATGTTTGATGATGGTTTATGGAATAATCTCTTCCAAACGAGCATTTAAAGAACATATGATAGAATGAAAATTTCTCTTTAAATGATTATTATTGGGAGGAAAGTGCTGGGAGTGATAAAATCTTGCCAGATTGTCTTTTATTCTGTTGGTGATAAATTATGAGTCGATTTTTTTCATAAAATTTGAGGGAGAGAAGAAATTATATTTCTTCATCTGTTTGGACCATAATATCTGTTTCAATATATATATATATATATATATCTTTTCATCTTTAGTAACTTTTTTCCCTTTATTGCCTTGACAGATCAATTAGTGTCAAGTTTGTAGAGCCTAAAACACCTCCTAAACATACAAAGAAACTGAGAGAAGCTGAGCCTAGTCCAAGGCAAAAGATGCTTTCAATTACGGATCATAGTAATAGTTTTAGCAGTGGGATTGAATGCTTATGGTGGCGAAATCGGAAGCCCTTCAGAAGAGCAGCAAAAAAACGTGCCGAGCTTGACACTCTTTCTCCATTTTTCCATGTTCAACAATAAAACTGGAAGTAGATGGTTATCAATCATTCAATCTATTCAATTGATTTTTATGGTTTCCGCTCAATTATCTGTTTTCAGCTCCTTGAGAAACAATAAGAAAATTTTGTCCTATAAACACGTGCTCATCTGCATGTGAAAATTTTTGAGCAGGCCCACAATTTGAAATTAAATTGAGCTTCCTGTTCTATGCTCTTCCTTTCCTATGATTTATTCGTTTTCAGCAAAATTTGGAGGAGACACAAGTAGTGAGCATTAGAGAGAAAAATCAGAAGGCATATTTCACCCTTGTGTCTCCTCAAACACATCTTTCTCTGTCACTTCTACTAATTACTTCAAAAACCATTCTCTCACATGATCCTTGACATGCACAGATAAAGTTCTATTCTTTCCTTACCAACCCATCCTCCCTTGTGCTTTGATTTTCAATTTTGAGGCTAGTGACTTTTGTCTTAATGCAGGATTTCACCCGTAGCGGGTGAATATGAGATTTTCTTCTTGATGAATAATTCTTTTTTTCTTCTTGGTTAAAACAAAACGTTCACGATACTGAACACGGAATTTTTGTTGTTGAACACAAAACTCATGTCCAAATGAATATGGAATATGACATTTTTATCTGTGCTAAATTCATTATTTTAGCCTTGCAGAATATATTACTTTGATCTTGCTGAATATACTATTCTTGTCTTGCCGATTACATTTATCTAGCCTTGCTGAATGCTACCCCATGTTCTTTTTCGTGTCTCTTTAACATCTCAGGATTGCAATCTCTTTGTTGTCATGCTGTTGAATGCTTCATTGCTAACTTTCTTCTCCTTGATTCCTTTATTCAATGCCTAATATGGTCTCTAATGCAAAAGTTATTCAAACAAACTACAAGATTAGTCTTATAAATTATCAATTAACTCTTTTTTATTATGAATATTATTTTTGTTGTATTCTACTTTTTTTTAACAAATTTTGGTGTATTCTACTCACACATATTTATTCCTTGCTCACTTATTTTTAGAAGAAAAAATCTATTTCACACCATTTATAATTCTATTTCACCTACTCATTAGTCATTACATTATGAAATACAATGGTAATGCCCAACGTATGCCCCATTGACAATAGTTCTGGTCTCAACTCCCTGAAAGAACTCAAACTTAATCACTGATGTATTAAAACATGACACATGTATGGGCCCAAAAAAGACTCTAACAAGCTTTTATATTTCGTCATCACCAACAATCAAATTGTCCCATAAAATGAAAAAGCTTATTATATATTCGCTGCTTTGTGGTTGAAATTAAGTGGTGCGAATGTGCTGTGACTTGAGTTTGAACAAGTTGAAAATCTCGTTTATTTTTATTGTCAGCTTTTATATATATATATATATATATATATATATATAACTTTTAAAAGTTTGACCTTTTTATATACAATTGTACTTATATTGAATTTATTTATTTTGAACAAAATAAACCAATAAAAATAAGTAATCCCAACATACTAGTAATTAAAGATTTCAGGAGAATTCATTATTTTATTTTCTTATACTCGTTGAACTTAAAAGATCAATGTGTTGTAATAAAATCTTTTAAAAGAACATAATTTCTTTGATATTTTGCTAGACAAAATTATTCGGTATATATGGTGTACTACGCTTTCCATTTACATAATGTGAATCCCACAAATGAGACTCATATTTATGAGGAGAAAAGTGTAGAACATTGAGTATACATTAATAGTTTCTCATCCACAAGACTTTACTTATTTAAAAAATAATAGGGAAAATTACAACTTACTCACCTATGATTTGGCTGAAATTTTAGTTGTCTATCTGTGATTTGAAATTTGACATTATACCCACCTGAAATTAGTTTAGTTAGAGTTCCATTATATACATCTGTTAAAAACATGGTTAAATATGTAATTTTACTCCACTTTTATGTCTCTCTCCGCCAAAAACACAAAAATTATAAAAATACAAGATCAAAATGGATCCAGCGGAACACTTTTATCATAGGATTTCAAACCACAAGTAGGCAATTTAAATTTCGGTCAAACCTCAAATGGGTAAAATGTCAAATCACAGATAAACAACTTAAATTTCGGCCGAACTACAGGTATATAAGTTTTAATTTGCCCAAAATAATATAATTTTTATAAGTGGGGAAGGAGAATTTGAGCTATGGTTCTCATCATAAACAGAAACAATCAACTCCACAAAGCTACAAGGCTCTAGGCCAAGACTATAAAAAGTTTAAACCCCTTATCCTAAGCATTTGATAATTTTATTAAAATTTTATATATCAGTGAACGCATACAATTTCATTCATCCCTTCTAAATGACTTTCCGCATTTGATAGGAGATCACGACCAAAATGACAAGGAGAATACGGATGGCGGTGTGGCGGTGGCTGCTGAGCAGCACCGCCGAGCCAAATGAGTCTGGTTGCTTGGAACTGTCGAGGATTGGGATCGGCCTTGGCAGTTCGAACGCTCGCCGACGAGGTGAGATCAAAGGATCCTCTTCTGGTTTTTCTTTCGGAGACAAAGACCGGACTGAATCGGATTAAAGGGATACAAAGAAAGCTGGAGTATACTCAAGGTATAACGGTTCCAAGTGACGGCCGGAGTGGGGGATTGGCGTTGCTCTGGAGAGAAGGGTTTGATGTGCGGTTGAGGAGCTGCTCTAATTCGCACATCGATGTGGAGATACATGATAATTCTGCCCCAACTCCGTGGCGTGCTACTGGGTTTTATGGGCAACCCGACGCAGCCAAAAGGTACATATCGTGGGAGCTTCTGGATGTGTTGAAGGCTCAGAGCTCATTACCGTGGGTGGTGTTTGGCGACTTCAATGAAATCACCCATCCCGATGAAAAGCTTGGAGGACCGGAGAGAGACGCCAGGCAAATGAAGGACTTCAGGGAATGCCTTAGTAGATGTGGTCTTTTTGATTTAGGTTTTGTTGGGCAAAGGTACACTTGGTGTAATGGAAGGAAAAGGGGTCAGAGAACTAAACTAAGGCTGGATAGGATAGTGGCTAGTGAGAGCTGGATGGGTGTGTATCCGGAGGCAGGGGTTTTTCATTTTAGTTTGTCAATATCCGATCACTGCTTGCTGTACTTGTCCCTACACCGGCGCCAATCACGTAAGCCGGTTAAAAAGAGATTCTTCTTCGAGGCTATGTGGACTAGAGAGGCTAGTTGTAAGGAGCTGATTAAAGAAGTTTGGGACCCGGTTGGGAGAATCTCAGCTGGTACGATTGTGGAACGCTTGAAGAGTTGTCAAGAGCAGCTCCGTAGGTGGAATTGGAATGTGTTTGGGAATGTCAATAATACCTTGAAGCAGAAAAAAAGCCAACTTCAACAGCTTGAAGCAGTGGATGGTTTACTGGATAAAGCGTCGGAAATTCAAGGGTTGAAAAAGGAGATTAATGAGATCCAAATTCGAGAGGAGATTATGTGGAATCAAAGGTCAAGGGCTTCATGGTTGAAGTGGGGGGATCGAAATACAAAGTTCTTTCACGCCACAGCGAGTCAGCGGAGAAGGAAAAATAGAATTGATGGGCTGCAAAATGATCAAGGGGAGTGGATAGATAATCAGGAGGGTATTGAAAATATTACTTTAGACTACTTCACAAAGATCTTCAGGTCGGATAATCCCTCAAATTTTGATGCGAGTTTGGGTGCTATTTTGAAGAGAGTCACGACGGAAATGAACGAGAAGCTGCTTGCTGTGTTCAAGGCAGAAGAGGTGTGGCAAGCCCTGCAACAGATGCATCCCACAAAGGCCCCGAGCCCTGACGGTATGTCTCCCATTTTTTACCAGCATTATTGGGATATTGTAGGACCTGATGTGGTTAATTGTGCTTTAGAAGTTTTGAATTCTGGTGTGTTGCCCTGTACCCTCAATGAAACATTTATTTGTCTTATTCCTAAGGTAGCTTCACCTCAGAAAATTACAGAATATAGACCAATAAGTTTATGCAACGTAGTGTATAAAATCATATCTAAAATACTTGCAAATAGATTGAAAAAAATTCTTCCAGAGGTTATTGATGAGGCTCAAAGCGCATTTGTGCCGGGTAGATCAATAACAGATAACGTGCTTGTGGCTTTTGAGACAATGCATTGCATAGACCAGAAAAGGAAGGGGAAGGAAGCGTTGATGGCGGTAAAGCTCGATATGAGTAAAGCTTACGACCAGGTCGAATGGTCGTATTTAGAAGCGATGTTGAGGAAAATGGGGTTCCATGAGAAGTGGACTGCCCTTATGATGATGTGTGTCCGAACGGTCTCTTACTCGGTATTGATAAACGGGGAGCCTAAAGGAAAGATAGTGCCTTCAAGAGGTCTTCGACAAGGGGATCCAATCTCCCCGTATCTTTTCCTATTATGTGCGGAAGGTTTGTCGGCTATGTTGAAGAAAGAAGAGAACGAAGGTTACATCAAAGGTGTGGCTGTTTGTAGGGGGGCTCCGAGTGTTTCACATTTGTTCTTTGCCGACGATAGCATCATATTTTGTCGGGCATCTATCTTGGAGTGTGAGAGAGTTTTGAAAGTGCTGGAAGATTATGAAAGGGATTCGGGGCAGAAGGTGAATAAGGAGAAAACAGCCCTATACTTTAGCAAGACTACAAGTAGGGAAGTGCAAGATCGGGTCAAGCTAATGTTCGGGGCTGAGATAGTTAGACAACATGAGAAGTACTTGGGGCTTCCGCCACTAATAGGAAGGGGGAAAAGGAAAGCCTTCAACCGAATTAAGGATCAAGTGGGAAGAAAAATTGCGGGGTGGAAAGGAAAGCTATTATCCAACGCAGGCAGAGAAATCCTCATAAAAGCGGTGGCACAAGCTACCCCCACATACACAATGAGCGTTTTCAAGCTTCCGGATTCCTTGTGCAAGGAGTTGAACTCAATGATGGGTAATTTCTGGTGGGGCCAAAAAGGAAGGGAGAGGAGAATGGCGTGGGTTTCTTGGGAGAAGTTATGTAAGCCTAAGTCCGAGGGAGGTATGGGGTTTAAGGACCTCAAGGCATTCAACTTAGCGCTCTTAGCAAAGCAAGGTTGGAGATTGGTGGAGAACCCAAACTCTTTGGTTCATAGAGTCTACAAGGCCAAGTACTTTGCAAATGAGTCTTTCTTAAATGCTCAAGTGGGTAGGAGACCCTCCTATGCGTGGCGGAGTATTTTGGCGGCTAAGGACATAATTTTGAAAGGTGCTAGATGGTGCATTGGAAATGGTCTTAAGGTTCATATTTGGGACGATAGGTGGGTCCCGAGACCTGAGTCTTTTAAAATAATCAGTCCTAGGCGTACACAGGATGATGTGGTGATGGTTTCAGACCTCATTGATGCTGAAAGGAGGTGCTGGGATACAGCGAAGGTCAGGAGTACTTTTCTCCCACATGAAGCAGAGCTGGTGTTGGGCATTCCAATCAGCTGTAGATTGCCTAACGATTCAGTTATATGGGCGTGGACCCCAAATGGAAAATTTTCTGTGAGGAGTGCATACGGGGTAGCGCAGAGGTGGCTAAAAGAGGGACCAACAAGACCGGATCTAGGCAGCTGTTCGGATAATGCAAAGATGAGAGCAATTTGGAAAATGGTTTGGAGGTTGGACTGTCCTAACAAAATTAAACATTTTATGTGGAGGGCTTGCAAGAATATTCTTCCCACTAGGAGTAGGCTAAAGGGAAAGGGAATTAGTTGTGAGGATTGTTGTGCTCTATGTGGTTGTAGTGAGACTTCGGGGCATATACTATGGGATTGCAAATTAGCCAAGGAAGTTTGGAGTGGATCAAAAATCAAACTCCCTGCTCTGCCTGATCCGGTTCCTGAGTTTGTGAATATTGTGTGGGAGGTTATGGACTCTCATCCAAACACAAATTGGATGCTTTTTGTTGTGACAGCGTGGAGTTTGTGGAATAATAGAAATACGGTGATTCATGGTGGTCTTTGCAAAGGGAAGGAGGGGCTAATCAGGTCTGTGGCAGCATACATTGAAGAGACTAAAGGGGAGAAAACATCACAGGGGAGAGACCATCGAAGTGTTGCACAGATGTGGATTCCACCAAAGCAAGGTTGGTATAAAGTTAATACGGATGGGGCAGTATTCAGGGAGACTGGAAGCTGCGGCATTGGTGTGGTGATCAGGAATGAAGAGGGCCAAATCATGGGAGCTCTGTGCAGAAGACTGGAGTTACCGTTGGGAGCGCTGGAGGCAGAGGCTAAAGCCGTGGAGGAAGGGGTCCAGTTTGCAAGGGACCTTAGCCTGAGTCGGATAGTCATTGAGTGTGATTCTCAGGTAGTGGTCAACTCATTTGGCAAGCTAGGTCCGGTTCAAAGCAGCATCCAGAAAGTGATTGAAGGCACAAGCCTTGGGCTGTGCTGTTTTGATGCGTGGGAGGTGGCTCACACACGTAGGGGCTGTAACTCAGCAGCGCATGTTATGGCAAGATATGCCAAGTATGTAAACGATTGTGATATTTGGGTGGAAGATACCCCACCTTTGATTGTGAATCAAGTGCAAAATGATGTAAGTCGTTTGGCTTCTGTTTCAGTTTAATGAATTTTAAGTTGAAAAAAAAAAAAAAAAAAAAAAATGTATAGAAAATAACAATTAAAATGGTATGAATACAAAACGTTGTCAAAGTCCTAACAATAAGTTTGGGGTTATGAATGGGTTGGATTTTCAAATACCTTTTACCTATTTATTACTTATTTAACAAAGTAGTTATGATTTAAACCCAACCCAACTCAACCTAGTCCAATTATTTAAGGTAAAATCTAGCCTATTTATATCTAATTATGTGTGTATGTATATATATATGTAAAATATTTACATAAAAAATAAAAAATATATCCCAAATATTAAAAATGAAAAAATATCCTCAAAACATTCAAAAATGAGCAAAATAATATTAAGAGGTTTAAAATTATCATAATACCTCTAAACCTTCAAAATGAGAGGAAAAAATCATATAGTCTAAAAAAATGGAAAGAAAATAAATGCATTTAAATGCATCCAGATGATTCTCAAAAAAAAAAAAAAAAAGCATCCATATACCACGTAGTAGGCACGTACTTTACCTAAAGAAAATTTTTATAAAATCCCAAGTTTAATGATATCAACAAATTACTATGTTTACAAAAGCCTCATAATTAAATTAGTATCTAGGCATTTCTAACAAAAATATACATAATTCAAATATTCTCTCTTCCAACAATCTAGTTAAACTAACAAAAAAGCTTCTCAAAAAAAAAAAAAAAAAACAAATCAAAAGTAACCCTCAATGACTACTTATCATAAATTGGTATAATTGTGTCCGTAGCCATTTTGAGAGTTTCGTCTGAAACATTGAAACCATTCTGAACGGTAAGTCACTTCGTCTGAAACATTGAATTTCACTTGTAAGAAATCTCTCTCTCTCTCTCTCTCTCTCTCTGTTTAACTAGTTAAACTCCATCCGACAAAAAAAAAATATATATATATATATATATATATCAAAAGTAACCCTCAATTACTACTCATCATAAATTGGTATAATTGGGTCTGTAGACTCTGTACCCATTTTGAGAGTTTCGTCTGAAACATTGAAACCATTCTGAACGGTAACTCACTTCGTCTGAAACATTGAATTTCACTTGTAATGAATCTCTCTCTCTCTCTCTCTCTGTGTGTTTAACTTTTTGCTCCAAAGTGTTTGTGAAAAAATATGTCACAGTAGAAATATGTTAGCATTTGATCTCTGTGTACTAACTGTTTGTAAAAATGCTGCAATGAAAATGAACTTTGTGCCGAAAAGCTGGACTTAATGCATTTAAAAAACAAAAACAAAAAAAGTTTATTTCTTCGCATTTTGGAAGTAAAAATATTATTGCCTATGTTGTTCATTTTTGTAATTTTAATTTGCTTAAAACGTATTTCACAGAGTGACAAATAAAAGGTTTTGTTTTTTGTTGTTGAAGGGTCTGGTTGATTAATGAGGTACGTGAAGCCGTTGAACTTGTTCCATGATTTGCTCACGTCAAAAGCTGTAAAACGGGGTCGTTTGCTTGGTCTGGATGTTGGTGATAAGTATGTTGGACTTGCTGTTTCAGACACTCACAATAAGATAGCTTCACCTCTAAGGTAATCTGATATCTTATACTTTTTATAATACCATGAAACTATGCTTGACAATGCATTTTAAAGGCCACCCAGTATATTGTATGGTCAGTGAATGTTGAATCTCTAATTTTATAGACTAGAGCAGCATATCTCTCTTACCACCACGGGGTATGGCTTGATGGTAGGAGTTCTTCCATTAAGGCCACGGTGGTATAGGTGGTATTACCCATTATAGGTGGTATAGGTGGTATAGGTGGTATAGGTGGCGTGGGGTCAATGAGTCCACATTGGAGACCTCCCTTTTTCATTTAGCAAAAAGAAAAAGAAAAAAAAAAGAGCAGCATATCCCTCTTCAGGGCTCCTCTTTTCCCCATTTTATGTTAGTGTTCTCACTGAAACTTTGTTTAAATGTCAATTATTGTGATGCTGCAGTGTTCTGCTAAGGAAGAAATCGAATATTGATCTAATGGTTAGTGACTTTCAAAGTCTGGTGAGTACTTTCTGTTGATTTTCTTTTATAAGATTGTATTTTGTTGTCATTGTAAATTCGGAAGAAGGTTATAAATCGAAATGATTGTCTGTAGTATCATCTTAAATCAAAAGATGGTATCCTATGATCGAATAAACTGAACAATTGTGCTAGTGTCATGGATTGAGTCTTGTTATTATGTCTATTACAAAATGGTATTTTCTACTTGGTGTAGCAAGAGGCTTTTTTTTTATCTTTTTCCCCTGCAAGAATTTCTCTATCTAGATAAATTGGGTATTTATGTTGGGTGGTGTTGAAGTTTGAGCTATCTTCAGACAAAAGTCAGAGTCATAAACGGCTTCTTCTGTTCATGTACAGATCTCTGAACTTTCTCTGGTGGGCTTTGTTGTTGGCTGCCCTTTCGACAGACGAAGAAGTGCTCCTGATGTGAGTTTTCTAGTGGAGCAATTAATATAGATTCTTGTTCTTTCCCTGACTGCATTTTAATTTTCCACCATGATTAGGCTGTGCAAGTGAAGCTTTTCATTGATGATCTCTGTAAAACGGGGAAACTCAAAGGTTTAAACTACACGTATTGGGATGAGAGTTTTACATCTAAGGTTGGTCCATTTGGCTATATTGTGAGATTTAGCGAAGTTTCATATGTATAAATTGTGGCATAGCTATAGATACAGAGCACGTGGAAGGTTTTTAATTAATCTGATGATGTACTTGGATTACCCTGTGTCAACCTAATATTATGATTACTATGTGAGCTCTGTGATTTTCCTTTCCAAAATGTTGAAAATGTCAATTTCATTGTTTGGGTAGCTAGCTACTGGAAACCTGGCCTTTGCCTAGGAAATGTTGGATGAACTGCAAAAGCTAGATTTGGCAAATTATAATGATTTATGCATCTCAATCTCAATTTTCATCTGGTTATCTGTGTTCTTATTACTAAATGTCAAAGAGTCTTAAGAGTTCATGTTACTATTTTGCAGAATGTGGAATTACTGTTAAAGCCTTTGAATTTACATCCAGTCCAGTCAAAGACAATAATTGACAAGTTTGCTGCTGTGGGAATACTCCAGGTAATATTCATTCTTCTATGCATTCCATCAAAAAATCAACTGTGCTTTACATATTTAACACAGAATTCATCAATGTAAAATGCAATGGACTCCAATTGTTATATTAAGCACAATGTACTCATCCATGTGCTATCAGACAACAAACTGGTATGATTAGAGATCTAGATATTAATGTCTATTTAAAATGTAATACATTCAAGATTTACCCTGGTAGGATTAGAGATTTACATATTAAAAAATGTGTAAATTGTAATATAGGCAAGAGGTGACTAAAATGTACTAAAGATTGATTACTGAAACTAAAAAAGACGGAATAACGCTGGCAGTAAGAAAGCAGGCCATAGTAATTATTATTATTATTATTATTAATATTATTATTTGGGGGTATCTTGCTTATAGAACTTTCAACATTCTGAAAATTTAAAGATCTTTTGAAGTCTTAAATAGACTAAATCCAAGAATAGTTATGCAATATTTGAACAGTTAGTTTGAAGGTATTTTCAGAGCAGTTATTCTGAATTCAGAGCTGTCTCATATGCTGGCATTTTGGGCAGGGATACCTGGATTATGTTAACAGGAAGATGAAGTTGGAAGCAGCAGAGTAAGATGTCTCTAAATGGATGTAAGTTGCTTGTTATTCATGTACATAACAGGACTGTTTAATGAATGTTGTACTCACAAGTCACAACATAGATGTACCTCTGTTTTTGAGTTTCACAATTCTCTTAGCTTTGCATTATAATTTTTCGAACTGTTTGTGTTCATCATCATGAACATGAAGTGTTTTCATTTTTTAATAGATCTATTCTACTTATTAAAAAAAAAAAAGAGAGAAAAAAGTCACAAGTCACAACATAGTTGTTGAAGCAATATTATGTGACAATTTAGTTCATTGTCATGTTTCACTTGAGTTGCCCTGAAATCATGGTCCTACCGGAATAAAAAATTGCAAATTTTTTTAAAAACTGTCTATTCATTAAAATTACATGTCTTTGATATTTAAATCTGATGAATTACTATAGGCTATAGCTCACTAACAAGGCAGGCATTGGGGGAAAAAATGGAGCTGTGGATGCATGGAGCATTTATTGAAGACAGCTACAAACCAAGTGGATTATTTAAATCTTTACATGCTTTATAATTTGTTGTAAAATTTGTTAATGATCGTGATGGGAACTTTGTGAATGTAACCATTTTTTAATAAAAAAATTCTATTAGAAATAAAATGGCTCCCTCAAAAATTTAAAAATTGCACCTGTCACTCGATCAAAAAGAAATTTTGGTTCTCTTTTTATTTTTATTTTTTTTTTCCCTTTAGTATTTTATTATCTTTTTTGATTCAAGGATGAATTACTAAGGATACGTTTGATACACTGAATGTAGATTACAACAGAAATAGTAATCTTTATTACCAGGAATAAAATGTGTTGTAATTGAATAACTAAACTGTAGGGACACGATTATTCACGATCCAAGAATAACATTGAGCTCGTATGTAAAGGGCCCGAACAATATAATTTGTACAGTGTGGGCTTGAAAGGCTTGGCCTTAATCACTGGACAGCAGTGTAATCGTGGTTTTTATGGAAGCTCATACGAAGGTGGGCCTGGCGTGAATGACAAAACCTTTCTTCAGTGCCACCTATAGGGTTTTTGTCCTCGGACCCCGTCTGAGGAGCTTAGTGTTCTTCTCCTCCTCCATTTTTTAGGGCCTCTCCCTCTGGGGGGATCCCCTTTCCCCTTGGTTCTTCTTCCCTTTTATACTAGTAGTTACTTCCCTTTCAATGTCCATGTGTAAGTTTTACTTTCTGGGATGGAGACTTGTTCTATCAACCCATACCTAAGGTGGTTGGGAGTAGACGTAAAAGCTGAATAGCATGGTGAAAAGCATGGGCCTGTCAGACGCAGAGTTCTTTATTACAATATTGACAGCTTTTTCACTTGTCTTGTCCCTGCATTAAACTCGTCCTTCTTCTTTAGGTGTCTTGTGGGATGCTGAGCGTGAGATCGTCCTCGGCCACATCCTTGGGCCTTTTTAGGGCTTTTATTACGCGTCCTCGGCAATAGGTCTCCTCGGCCTGGGCCTTGGGCCCTAATATAAAGTGGGCCGGGACCACAAATTCCCCGGCCCCACGTAAACCTATTCATTAGTTTGGTTGTGAGTTGTAACTTTAGAATAAAAATTATGATCTATTTTAGGAAATACCTCATTCATATAATTATATTTCCTATAAAATAATATATTTTAAATTTTAGAGAGATGAGTTATTTTTTTATGATTTTTTATTAACATAATTGTTAGGTGAATATGGAAAGTTTATTTATTTGGAAATGTATTAATGTTATAAATTATTACATCTACTAAGGAATAACTATTACAACCCTTTTAGAGAGTAATAGTTATTCCTCATTTTAAAGAATAGTTATTCATAAGGAATGACTATTCCTTGTAATAAAAACATAACCAAACTATTGAATAGTTAATTCATAGAAATAGCTGTTACATTACAATGTCTATTGCAGTCTACCAAATGTACCCTAACTTTGTTATTAAATCTTCAATTTTGTAGTCATCCCGAAAAATTGATATCAAATAAAGTCTCTTATTTATCTATATATAATTTATATAGTAAAAATATATAATAGTTAAAGAGTATCATTTATTATTGCTACATTTTTGTTGAGTTACATTAGTGGTCATGTCATCATTTTCTTTTCATCCTTAAAAAGAGAAATTTATTAATGTATACAATATTGTATTATGTCTTTATACATTCTCAAAACTAATTGTAACTTACCAATCATGATAAAATAATCACTTTTTACTACCATGATTTTATACATTTTTGAACCTTTTTATTTTTGGAGAAAATATACATTCTTGAACCTAAATGTTAATTATAATAAAATGGTCTATATAATAGTTTTCTAGGTTAGCTAGTCATTTAAGATGCTAACCAAAAATTAAAATGGCTGTGCATTTTAATGCCTTTGGCTGTATCTCTGGAAGAATATAGTTCGTATTTAATTGGTTGAAAAGCTAATTTTCAAAAATATAATCTAAAAGCACAGGTCTTTAATATTTTTGTTCTTTCTCTATTAATTAGGAACATTTGATATAGTGAGGATGGCCACGCCATGACTTCATTATTGTTGGGATAGCAACTGTAGTGGCTGTTATAACTCTTTTATTCCTTAAGTTTTCGAGTTTAAAATTATCTTTCTATCCTTTAGGATCCTCTATCCGCATTTTATAGCCAATTCTTTAAAGCTCAAACTAAATCTTCAAAGTAGTTACAAGTCACTTTTTTCCATTAGATTACAAGACAAGCATTAACAGGAAAGTTCCAATTTCAAGTCAGTCTTATGCAAGTAGAAAGCATAGTCAGAAAATGAAAATAAGCATTTAATAGGTTAACCCACTTCTGAATTCTGCAGAAGGTTATGAGCTGTAAGTATCTCAAGCTTCATGGGCAGTCTAGCAAATTTTTTGTGGAACCTTAAATAAATTCCTTGATGGGCCCTCTACACTAAGGTAAACTTGAAGCTCCTTTTCTGCACATTGATGAAGTCACTTAGACCCAGACTCGGCTTAATCTGCATTACAAATAGCTCTCCAGTGGATCGATTCAGGATGAGACACAATGTCTCCTTCAAGTTGGAGGAAATGACAAACCTTTCAAGTGCTTAAAGAATTGTCTCTTGTTATGCTTCTCCTCAGGTAAATAATATCCATAGACATTTGTCCATTTAAGAACTTGTCTAAATACAACTTTCTGCATAAACAGCATATTTGATGAGAAAAAGAAGAATACCTTCTGTAATCCAATGAGAAAGTTCCAATTTAGCTATAGCCAGGTTTTTGTGATGAACTTTAGCTGTGATTCAGGTTGGCACTATATGTCACTTAAGTTCTCAAGCCACAAAATACATGGCCATAACACTCTTCACAACTTAGAGAAACAAAGATTGATTGGAAGAAAACTGCTAGTACCCATCCCAATACTCTAATTAAATGGGGAAAATAACAGATTGATTGTCTCGGCAATAAAAATTCTGTTCAAGATTAATAAAAGTTTTGGTATTCTAAGGTACTGCTAAAACTGAGCAGGTTGGTTTGCAACCAAAACCTAGCTTGATGATGTGCCCTGTAAACTGGGTGTCTTCTCTTCCTCTTCAATTGATTCATATATTAACCAAGGATGGCTTGCCTGGTCCACTTTATGTTTGGATTTTGGTTTTCTTATGTTTTGTACTTTTGGTTTTTGCCTCACTTGTTAGGCTCATGGATTGTTTTACCTCATGGTTATCCAATTGCAATTTTGTAACTACTATGGATATTTGACAGTTGTAAAAAAGAATGGTTCTCCAATGAAATTGGCACATACTTTTGATTGGGTTTTTATTGAAGATTATTTGATGGGTTATCAAATTCCTGCATGTGAATGCTTTGTTTTATTGATAACTGCTCTACAGGATTGAGGAAAGAGATATATTGGAACAACTTGTGGATCAAGCTATGGCATGCATTACTTTCTTGACAAAAATAGTCAATTTTTCTTTAGCTTATCTTGATAAAGATCTCAGTGTGGTCTAAATTAATTACTGTTGTTGAGGTGCTTACCAAAGTCTGGCATTATATACTGTTGATTATTTATGCTGTAGAGGCATTTGGTTGTTGTATTCTACTCTTTTTATTGAGAACCTGGATTGATCTCTCTCTGCTGGATTTGACATATTTCCCTAGTGCATAATTTTCTTTAAATTTTTATTGCTATGTATGTTGTTAGTTAGCATAAAATGCAATAGCTTCCAATCTAATAAAATTGTTATCCTTTCAGCGTTAACTGTTATATTGCCACGCATTTGTACATTCTTCCTTATTGGAAATGGTTTTGTTGCACAGGCCATTGAAGTGGCAGGTCTGTATGATCATCAAGCTAATCGCAACATTGAGCTGGCATTAGCAAGATACTCATGGAGATTCAAAGTCAATAGATTATTAGGGGGTTTACAAAAGCCCAAGATCCAACAGATTCAGCAGCATTTGAAAGAGGTGTGTTTCATCGACCATTAGTACTTGTTTTCTTGTCTTTTGGGACTATTCTACATTCTTAATATGGATTATTTGCTCTTGAATTCTCTAGTACTTTTTCACTTTTATTAGTTATAAAAATGGGATAGTTCACATGAGGATAGCATCTTCCAAGAGTGTCCATTGATTATTAAAATTGATATTTGTCAGTTCTTGAGAATTACCAAATAAAGAGGGAATAAAAAAAGAAACAGAAAACTATTTCCACAAGAACCTAATATGGTGTAATGCCAATGTTGCCCCTACAAAATTCATGATGTGTTGCATGTCAACTGGCTTCTGCCTTGTGTCTCTAATTCTATGAAGAGACTAAAAATTCTTGTTTTAGGGAAGGAAACATAAACAAAAACATATTGAAAGTTGAGTAGGAGGCTTAGCTAGGGCTGGAGAATGATGATTGATTTGGGTTTGTGAGGACTATCTTTCCTCTTTTTGGGTAAGTCGTGATGACTAGTTACAACTCCTTATAAGGTGATGGAGATATAGTAAGAGACTAGAGGTGGTCGGTATGGGCAGTCAATCCAGGCAAATCTTTCTTTCGCTCTTAGTTCTTATATATCTCTAAGTAATTGTTTAGCAATCCATCTATTATAGATGCTCAAGTATCACTATAAGTTATCATTGGGTTGCTGTGGTATTACTTGGGATATCTAGGTTTTCATTGTTAAGAAGAATTTGTTGAAGACAATGTTCCTGTAAGACTGAAATATGGTTACAAATACTTCTTCATCGAAGGACTGCATTTTTATTATTGGCACACTTCAACATGGTGTGCTTTACTATCCAATTTCATCTGTTCTACATAGGCCCTTTTCATAATTCGAGAGTTCAATATTAATTACTCCTTGTAAAGAAGGTCACAGCACTAATTGATGTGAGCGTCTTTGGAAGAACAAAAATGACCTAAGTGTCAATGCATTAATTAACCTTCCTCAAAAGTGAGCTGGACAGAGAAGACACTTTCTGGGATGTAGAAAATCTCTCTTTAAAATTTGTATTTGTTTGACAGAACTTGATTTAGAACTTTATTTCTTGACAAAAGTAATTTTGCAGTACCATGACATGGATGATGAACAAAATCATCATCTATGAGCATTCCACCTGAAGATCACTATAGGCAAAGACTTACAGAAGTGAATTGTATTGGCTTGCAGTGGGCAGAACGTGTCAGGAAGGTCCATAAATTTCTCTTACTCACTCTCTCTTGCTCTCTCACTCTCTCTCATTAGCTCTTTTGTTTTATGTACAGGTTGCAATTGATTCTGGAGATCTCAGCTTAGATAAAGGTTTTGAAGTTATCATGGAAGGTGAAAATTTGCCTTCTTATGGTCCCCAACCCCCCCCCCCAAAAACTACTTATCTTTGCGTAACTTGAAAAAGGAAAAAGGAAAAAGGAAAAAGAAAAATATTTTCCTCGGCATTTCATTGATCAGCTAGTGTTTGGTTGGTGCAGTTACTACGAGAACGAAGTATGCTTTATTGTATTTGTCGAAAGCCATATGATCAGAGAGCAATGATTGCTTGTGATCAATGTGATGAGTAGTACCATTTTGATTGCATTAACTTAGTTTCCCCACCAAAGGCCTACATCTGTCCTGCTTGTAAGCCTCAACAACAAGACTTGTTGATAGGTAAGCTCGAAGTTAAGATAAAATTCCTTCCATGTAAATTGTAATTGCATATATAATGTATTTTGCTGTTTGCTTGAGGCCTTATTTCGGGTTTGGGAATGTAATTTAGTCAGTACACACAAAATACAGAGCTGAAAACGCATGTTTGATGGTGGTTTATGGAATAATCTCTTCCAAACGAGCATTTAAAGAACATATGATAAAATGAAAATCTCTCTTTAAGTGATAGTTATTGGGAGTAAAGTGCTGGGAGTGATAAAATTTTGCCAGATTGTCTTTTGTTCTGTCGGTGATAAATTATGTGTAGATTTTTTTATGAAACTTGAGAGTGAGAAGAAATTATATATTTCTTACTTCTGTCATCTGTTTGGACCATAATATCTGTTTCAATATATATATATATATATATATATATATCTTTTCATCTTTAGTAACTTTTTCCCCTTATTGCCTTGACAGATCAGTTAGTGTCAAGTTTGTAGAGCCTTCTCCCTAAACATACAAAGAAACTGAGAGAAGCTGAGCCTAGTCCAAGACAAAAGATGCTTTCAATTACAGATCATAGTAATAGTTTTAGCAGTGGGATTGAACGCATATGGTGGCGAAATTGGAAGCCCCTCAGAAGAGCAGCAAAAAAACGTGCTGAGCTTGTTATTCTTTCTCCTTATTATCATGTACAACAATAAAACTGGAAGTGGATGGTTATCAATCATTTAATTTATTCACTTGATATTTATGGTTTCTGCTCAATTATCTGTTTCCAGCTCCTTGAGAAATAATGAGCAAACTTAGTCTTATAAACACGCGCTCATCTGCATGTGAAAATTTTGGGCAGTCCCACAATTTGAAATTAAATTGAGCTTCCTGTTCTATGCTCTTCCTGTTCTAGGAGTGAGCAATAGAGAGAAATCAGAAGGCATATTTCACCCTTGTGTCTCCTCAAATACATCTTTCCCAATCACTTCTTCCACCAACCAACTTCAAAAACCATTCTCTCATATGATCCTTGACATGCACAGTTTTAAACTTCTATTCTTTCCTTACTAACCCATCTTCCCTTTTACTTTGATTTTCAATTTTGAGGCTAGTAACTTTGTCTTATTGCAGGATTTCACCCCCGAACTGAACATGGAATTTTTGTTGTTGAACACAAAATTCATGTCCAAATGAATATGGAAATAACATTTTTATCTGTGCTAAATTCATTATTTCAGCCTAGCAGAATGTATTACCTTGATCTTGCTGAATATACTATCCTTGTCTTGCTGATTACATTTATCTAGCCTTGCTAAATGCTACCCCCATGTTCTTTTTCGTGTCTCTTTAACATCTCAGGATTGCAATCTCTTTGTTGTCATGCTGTTGAATGCTTCATTGCTGACTTTCTTCTCATTGATTCCTTTATTCAATGCCTAATATGGTCTCAAATGCAAAAGTTATTCAAACAAACTACAAGATAAGTCTTATAAATTATTATTTAACTCTCTTTTATTATGAATAATATTTTTTTTGTATTCTACTTTTTTTATAACAAGTATAAAATATATAAGTGCCTTTATATAAGAGGCAGAGTATGCAGTATAAATATGTGTGTAATACAAATATGTGTACTATACAAGTAAAAAAGGTGGGCGCCTATTACACGTTAACAAATCTATTTCACATCATTTACTATTCTATTTCACCTACTCATTACATTATGAAATACAATGGTAATGCCCAACGAATGTCCCATTGACAAGAGTTCTGGTCTCAACTCCCCGAAAGAACTCAAAACTTAATCACTTATGTATTAAAACATGACACATGTATGGGCCCAAAAAAGACTCTAACAAGCTTCTATACTTGATCATCACCAACAATCAAATTGTCCCATAAAATGAAAAAGCTTATTACATGTACGCTTCTCTGTGTTTGACATTAAGAGGTGTGAATGTGTTGTAACTTGTAACTTGAGTTTGAACAAGTTTTAAATCTCGTTTATTTTTATTGTCAGCTTAATCTTATATATATATATATATATAACTTTTAAAAGTTCGACCTGTTTAAGTACAATTGTACTTATATTGAATTTATTTATTTTAACAAAATAAACCAATAAAAAGAAGTAATCCCAAGCAGACTAGTAATTAATGATTTCCGGAGAATTCATTATTACTTCTCCTTGCACATTTTTTTTTTATACAAGATAGAATTCTACTCTAGCCTAATCTAAGTGTATATGTGTGTGAAGCTCCCTTCTAGAGACTTGAACCACAGCCCTTACCCCCCACACCCCACAAGCACTTATACTTGTGGAGTAACCATCGCATCAAGAGTGTGCGGTGGCTACTTATACTTTTGTTGAAATTAAAAGATCAATGTATTGTAATAAAAACTTTTAAAAGAACACAATTTCTTTGATGTTTCACTAGACAAAATTTTTCACTTTCCTTTTACATAAATGTGGATCCCGCAAATGAGAATCATATTTATGGGGAGAAAAGTTTTGAACATTGAGTTTACATTAATAGTTTCTCATCCACAAGATTTTACTTGTTTAAAAAATAATTTAATTGTTACAAGTGGGGGAGGAGAATTTGAACTATGATTCTCATCATTAAGAGAACCAATCAACTCCACTAAGTTACAAAGCTCTAAGCTAAGACTGAAAAGTTTAAACCCCTTATCACAAGCATTTGATAATTTTATTAAATTTTACATTTTTGTGAATGCATACGATTTCATTAACCCCTTCTAAATGAAATTCTGCATTTTACTCAATCTGAACAATATATAGCAAATAACAATTAAAATGGCATGAATACAAAATGTCGTGAAAGCCCTAACAATAAGTTTTGGGTTATGAATGGGTTGGATGCTTAAATATCTTTTACCTTAAATTACTCATTTAACAAAATAGTTATGATTCAAACCCAATTTTTTTTTTTCTCCTACAACTATACAAGTAATAGGACCCAAAAAATTAGAACCCCCCCCCCCCCCACCCCCCAATTATTTCTAAGATTTCTAGTTAGTCCTATGGATTTTTATTTGGCCTCCTTAATTGTTCAAAACTTTATTACTGGTCCACCTCAATTATTCCTAAAATTTATGGTTAGTCCAAAGGATAATGACTAAGTATTGATCTTCTCAATTGTCCAAAAAATTTATAATTAATCCAATGGATAATAATTCACGCCTCAGCTTCATTGACAACCTATTTCCCAACTTAATTCAACTTTTCTTTTCATTTGTAGATACCTAAGAAGCTTTGCTGCAACTGTTGCTAATGTCTGCCCATTGCCCCCATTTTCTTTTTTCTTAACACAAAAAACTCTTATCTCAACCAAAACTATTAATCCATTTTTTGTCTAGGTGCAACATCATCTTCTTGACTCTTTGAAGAAGTGAATATGCAAGTGCATTTGCTTCTCTCTCTCTCTCTCATCATTATTCTTTTACCATTAGTTTTTTTTTTTTTTTTTCCACTATGTGTGTGTGTGTGTTGATATGCATATGGGTATTTAAGATTTTGTTGCTCACTTTTTTGTATTGTTATCTTTATTCCATGAAAGATCGCCAGGCATAAATTTGATGCGAATTGTTCTTTTATTGAATTATTTTTTTGTATTTGTCTATAATAAACTATATAGTTTGGTATGTTCATTAATATTTAAGAATATGATAATATATCAAAGTTAATGATTTTGTATTCAATATGAACTATGGTTAATGTATCAATACTACTATTCGGCCCCCTCAAGTAAAATTTCCCGACTACGCCCTATATATATATGGGTAAAATATTTACATAAAAAAAAAAAATCTCAAATATTTAAAATGAAAAAATACTGCAAAACATTCAAAATGACAAAAATACTCTTAAGAGTTTTAAAATTACTATAATACCTCTAAACCTTAAAAATGAGGGGAAAAATCATATATAAAAAAATGAAAAGAAAAGAAGTGCATATGAACGCATCCAAATGCCACGTACTTTCCACCTCAAAAAAAAAAAATGCCACATACTTTAACTAAAGAAAAATTTCGTATAAAATGTTATTATATATTAAAAAAAAAATCTACTAAATGTCTAAAAGTCCCAAGTTGGATCATATCATAATTTTGTAATTCTACTAGTATTTATTGGTATTTATAATAAAGATATACATGATTCAAATCTTCCCTCACACAATTATCTTTTTTTTTTTTTTTTTTTTTGAGAAACAAACACACACACACAAGGGAGAGGAAACCAATTATCTAGTTAAAATAAAAAAATCAAAACAAAACAAAAAAAATCAAAAGAAACCCAATTACAACCCATTTACTACTTATCATAAATTAGTATAATTGGATCTGTAGACTCTCTACCCATTTTGACCACTTCGTCCGAAACATTGAAACCGTTCTGAATGGTAACTCACTTTTGTCTGAAACATTGAAACCATTCTCTTCCTATTTTCGGATTGGTTTCCGACGACTCCAGGCGTAGCCCACCTTTTCGACACCAATAGAACCCCAGTCAAAGATAATATCCTCAACCTCTCTCTCTCTCTCTCTCTCTCTCTCTCTCTGTGTTTAACTTTTTGCTCCAAAAGTGTTTGTGAAAAAAAATGTCAGAGTAGATGTACTTGGATTACCCTGTGTCAACCTAGTATTATGTTTACCATATGAGCTCTGTGATTTTCCTTTCTAGAATGTTGAAAATATCAATTTCATTGTTTGGGTAGCTAGCTACTTGAAACCTGGCCTTTGCCTAGGAAATGTTGGATGAACTGCCAAAGCTAGATTTGGCAAATTATAATGATTTATGCATCTCAATCTCAATTTACATCTGGTTATCTGTGTTCTTATTACTAAATGTCCAAGAGTCTTAAGAGTTCATGTTACTATTTTGCAGAATGTGGAATTACTGTTAAAGCCTTTGAATTTACATCCAGTCCAGTCAAAGACGATAATTGACAAGTTTGTTGCTGCAGTGGGAATACTCCAGGTAATGTTCATTCTTCTATACATTCCATCAAAATCAAATGGTTCACTGTGCTTTACATATTTAACACGGAGTTCATCAATGTAAAATGCAATGGACTCCAATTGTTATATTAAGCACAATGTACTCATCCATGTGCTATCAAACAACAAACTGGTATGATTAGAGATCTAGATATTGATGTCTATTTAAAATGTAATACATTCAAGATTTACCCTGGTAGGATCAGAGATTTACATATTAAAAAATGTATAAATTGTAATATAGGCAAGAGGTGACTAAAATGTACTAAATTTGATTACTGAAACTAAAAAAGATGGAATAATGCTGATATAAGAAAGCAGGCCATAGTAATTATTATTATTTGGGGGTATCTTGCTTATAGAACTTCCAACATTCTGAAAAGTTAAAGATCTTTTGAAGTCTTAAATAGACTAAATCTGAGAATAGTAATGCAATATTTGAACAGTTAGTTTGAAGGTATTTTCAGAGCAGTTATTCTGAATTCAGAGCTGTCTCAAATGCTGGCATTTTGGGCAGGGATACCTGGATTATGTTAACAGGAAGATGAAGTGGGAAGCAGCAGAGTGAGATGTCTCTAAATGGATGTAAGTTGCTTGTTATTCATGTACATAACAGGACTGTTTAATGAATGTTGTACTCCAAGATCTGAATTTGTGGAAAAAAAAAAATAGAGCAAATGAACAGCTACAAAAAAAGGTGGAGCTGTGGGTGCATGGAGCATTTATTGAAGACTGCTACAAACCAAGTGGATTATTTAAATCTTTATACGCTCAATAATTTGTTGTAAAATTTGTTAATGAATGTGATGGGAACTTTATGAATGTAATTTCATTTTCTTTTAAGAATTCTATTAGAAAAAAGAAAATTTGGTTTTCTTTTATTTTAATTTTTTATTTTTTTCCTTGAGTATTTTATTATCTTTTTTGAATCAAGGTTGAATTCCTAACTTTGTTATTAAATCTTCAATTTTGTAGTCATTCACTCATTCTAACAAATTGCTATCAAATAAAGTCTCTCATCTGTTTATATATAATCTTTATAGTAATAATATACAAAAGTTGGAGAGTATCATTTATTTTTGCTACAATTCTATTGAGCTACATAATGCAATAATGCATTATGTCTTTAATCTTTATATATTCTCAAAACTAATTGTAACTTACCAATTATGATAAAATAATCACTTTTTACTACCATGATTTTATACATTTTTGAACTTTTTTTTTTATTATACAAAATATATATTCTTTAACCTAAA
The DNA here is from genome assembly GCF_001633185.2 of Quercus lobata. Lineage (NCBI taxonomy): Eukaryota > Viridiplantae > Streptophyta > Magnoliopsida > Fagales > Fagaceae > Quercus > Quercus lobata. The sequence goes on from NC_044915.1 coordinate 34,161,598, forward strand.
TGTTAATTATAATTAAAAAAAAAAAAGGGTAAATTACAACTTACTTATATGTGATTTGGCTGAAATTTAAGTTGTTTTGAAATTTGACACTTTATTCATGGTTAGCTTAGTTAGAGTTCTATTACCCACCTCCATTAAAAATAAGACTAAATATGTAGTTTTACTTCACTTTTATGTCTCTAGCCTCAAAAACACAAAAAACATAAAAACACAAGATAAAATAAGATCAAAAATATGTTGATAAAGATAAACGAAGAAGCTTCCTTTGCCTAAACTAAAGTCATCATCCAACTCAACTAATTATGGACTACCATTCTTCAATTCAGTCCACAAACACACTTCCTACACGCAAATCAAAAGCTATTGAATCGTGATGGTCTATGTATCAGAAGCTACATATGGGTAAGAAATCCTTATTAAAATGAGAATGATGGGTTTGGCTTTCTTATGAACAAGAAGTTACTGGGTTTTTGCAAATCTGGTTGTAAGTTGTGTGTTGATGGTGCTTGGGTCTAAGGTTGAGCCTCTTCCTTCAGGACTTGAAAGTTGTTACATTCGAGATGGTCAAGGAAGAACACCAGAAAGCAATTGCTGCTTTTAACTTTCTTTCTTTTTTGGTCTTCTTTTAACTTTCTTTCATGACCTTGAATTTGGAGGAAGCTCATCAGATGCAATTTTGCTAAAAGAGAGGAGCCTCGTGAGGCTGGATGTCAACAACCTTGGTTGACACCCTTTAACCCATGTAACTATACACTACTACCCTTTGTATAATGTATATTCCTCTTGTACTCGAGTCTGGCATTTTGTTTTTCTTTAGCCTGACCTCGTCTTGTCATTTTTAGGATTTTTGTGGATTACATGCTATGGCTTCATTGGTTGCTTAGAAATTGATGAAGCAATTTGTTTCTTTTATGGTATTTGTTTGAATAGGTGCATTTGAAGCAATGAATGTAAAAGCAAGTTTGAAATGCTAAGATGAATAAAAAATTTATTTTTTTGTGTTTTTGGAGGAAAGAGACATAAAAGTGAAACAAAATTACATATTTAACCATATTTTTAAAGGAGGTGAGTAACGGAACTCTAACTGAGCTAACCTCAGGGGGGTAAAGTATCAAATTTCAAACCACAGGTAGGCAATTTAAATTTCGGCCAAACTACAGGTGGTTAAATTGTAATTTGCCCCCCCAAAAATAAAAAACATGTAATAAGAATACCTTGGGCAAAGTCACCATTTATTTATTTTTAGTTTATATTCTCCTAGAAAAAAAATATATTATTCCACCACTGTATTCATAATTGTATGCTATTGCAATATTCAAGATTAGATTGAAATGTCTAGTTTCACTCCTACTTAGAAAACCATATGCCATTTTCATCAATTTTAAGAGCACCTGCATCAGATGTGCTAAATGTGCCAAATGCTAAATTTTTGGCACATTTGGCACACCAAACACAAAAACAGAGCTTTATCAGATGTTCCAAATGCCAAACATTATGGCACATATGAACAGTACCGTTGTAAATTTGCAATGGTACGGACGAAAATGGTATAAGTTTTATTAATTTTTTATTCTCTTTTCTCTCTCCTCTCTCTTCACTTTATTCTTTTCTCTTCTCTCTTTCTCTTTCTCTCCGCCTCTCCATCTCTGTCTGTGTCTCCTCTTTCTCTTTCTTTCTGACTCTCCCTCTCTTTCTTTGATTGTTGATCTTTCTTTGTGGGCTGAGTTGATTTCGTGGGTGGTGGTGGATTGTCCTTGTTCGTGATTTCATGGGTCTGGGTTGATTTCATGGTTCGGTTTTTCGACAAGTGTGAGTCTGGGTTGATTTCGTGGGTTTGGGTGATGGTGGTTTGGCAAGTGTGATATGATTTTGGTGGGTTTTGTGGTTTGATTTCAGTGGGGTGATTTGATTTTGTGATTCGGTGGGTTCGTGGGTCTCTGACTGCATGGGTCGTCGGCTAGGAGATCTATTGGTCATTGGCGTGGGCATCATGGTTGTTGTTTGCTAGATTTCGTGTGTTTGGGTTATGTGAAATGTGATTTGTGGCTTGGTCGGTGGTTGATCTGTGGGGGTGGCCAGTGGTTGTGGCTGTGTAGTGTTTGTTTGAGTTTTTTTTTTTTTTGGTAGCAGTGGCTGACATTGGTGGTGGTGGTGGTGGTTGATCTGTGGGGTGGCCAGTGGTTGTGGCTGTGTAGTGTTTGTTTGAGTTTTTTTTTTTTTGGTAGCAGTGGCTGATATTGGTGGTGGTAGTTGATCTGTGGGGGTGGCCGGTGGTTGTGGGCTGTGGCGGTTGATCTGCGGGTGTGGGTTGTTGTTGTTGATGGTGATGATAGGGAGGGAGATAATATATTATTTTAATGTGTAGTAAATATTATTTTAATGTATAGAATTGAATAATAAAACATCTGATAAATGGGATGTTGTAAAATGATGTGGTAAAATAATAAAGTAGGTATTTGATATGGCAAAATGGCATAAATTTTAACACAGCTACTGTGGATGCTCTAAGAGATATAATTAAAATAAAAATAAAAACCAATTCAATCCATTTTGGGTGAGTATAAACTATAAATTAAAAATAAATAAAGTTTTTATATTTATTATCTCGATACCTTAAAGTTAATGAAAATGACATATTAAGCTTTAAATTGGACCCTTTAACCTTGCCTTGAATAATAAATTTGAAACTTAAAAATTTTTAATTCTTCCAAAAGAAATTAGGAAAATGTAATATATAATAACAATAGTTAGAAGAATATGGACCATTTCAAAAAGAATAATATCAATAAAAAAAATACTAAAAATAATAAAATTATATATTTGTAAAAATAGAGAGAGAAATTACTTTTATAAATTGTTTATTTTTAAGGAAAACAAGTTATCTATAATAAAATTTAGAGGAAAAAATTCTACATTATATCATATCTCAAAATAATTATATATTTGAGTTAAAGGATAGTATATATTGTTGTTATGTTTTTATTGAGCTATAGCAATTTAATCTAATATTTTGGTCTACTTTAGTCCGTTTTAGTGCACTTACTTAAGATAAATTTGGATTAAGATTACTGTGGGGCCCAAATGATTTACGGGCCGGGCCCATCTACCTGGGGAAAATCCGAAGGCCCAAGCCGAGGAGGGCTATGGCCCAAGCTCGACCAAATAGCCTGTGGATATCGCCGAGGACGGCTCAGTCCTCTGCAGACCCAAAGTCACCCCCCCTTGAAGGAAGGGTAAAAACGGTATAGGACCGAAACCAGGACGAAAGATCTAAAATATCCAGGGAAAGCTGCTCTTACTGCCATTCAATGCTCTGAACCTGACAGAGCCGCAGTCTTTGGCTTTTACAACCACCCCCAACGACTTTGAATATGGGCTGATGGGACAAGTATCAATTTTGGAAGGGTTGACCCTATACGTGGACGAAGGACAATGAACGCAGGCGAATATAAAAGGAAAAAGAAGTAACCTAAAAGAGGGGGTTGGAAAAAATGGCCAAAAACCAGTGCCTCCCAGCCCACCTCCAGGAGAAAGACTCCAGGGGTGAAGGAAAATCGAAACTTGTATGAATACCGCGAAAAACCCACCGCCTATCGATCAAGGCCTAGCCTTCCAAACCCACGCTCTACAAATGATATTGTTAGGGGCCTTTTCACGTGCGAACCCGACACTGTTCCGGTCCGCCACGAATCGCGTCCTTACAATTGGCGCCGTCTGTGGGAAAGGCTTGTGTGTTGGTATAGGAAGTGGGTCGATAGAGTTTCTTCGTTATATCTAACCGTTGGTTATAGAGTTCTAGTATAAAGTTCTGTTAGGGACTACGTTTCCTGACTAGGGGCTTGGTTGAGGAGCTAACCCCCTTAAAGTCAAGGTCCCCCGTAAAGAGCAAACTAGGCACTTGGTAACGTTAACCGTATGGATAAGCTCTAGGGGCTTGGCTGAGGAGCCAACTCCCCTAAAGCCAAGATCCCGCACAAAGAGAAAACTAGGTTTTGGACAGAACCAAGGCATTGCATAGTCCTCGGACTCAAGCCTCTGGGGAAACCAACTACCTGGATGTGGAAAACTAGGTTTTGGACAGAACCAAGGCATTGCATGGTCCACGGACTCAAGCCTCTGGGGAAACCAACTACCTGGATGTGGAAAACTAGGTTTTGGACAGAACCAAGGCATTGCATAGTCCACGGACTCAAGCCTCTGGGGAAACCAACTTGGATGTGGAAAACTAGGTTTTGGACAGAACCAAGCATTGCCACGGACTCAAGCCTCTGGGGAAACCAACTACCTGGATGTGGAAAACTAGGTTTTGGACAGAACCAAGGCATTGCATAGTCCTCGGACTCAAGCCTCTGGGAAACCAACTACCTGGATGTGGAAAACTAGGTTTTGGACAGAACCAAGGCATTGCATAGTCCTCGGACTCAAGCCTCTGGGGAAACCAACTACCTGGATGTGGAAAAATAGGTTTGGACAGAACCAAGAATTGCATGGTCCACGGACTCAAGCCTCTGGGGACCAACTACCTGGATGTGGAAAACTAGGTTTGGACAGAACCAAGGCATTGCATGGTCCACGGACTCAAGCCTCTGGGGAAACCAACTACCTGGATGAGGAAAACTAGGTTTTGGACAGAACCAAGGCATTGCATAGTCCACGGACTCAAGCCTCTGGAAACCAACTACCTGGATGTGGAAAACTAGGTTTTGGACAGAACCAAGGCATTGCATAGTCCTCGGACTCAAGCCTCTGGGGAAACCAACTACCTGGATGTGGAAAACTAGGTTTTGGACAGAACCAAGGCATTGCATAGTCCTCGGACTCAAGCCTCTGGGGAAACCAACTACCTGGATGGGGAACCAACTATTTTAAAAAAAAACTATGGCACATAAACCTCAAAATCCATCCGAAGAGAGCTCCGCGTTAACAGATGGGTTAATACCTTGATTGCGTGGATTCCTCGGTCTACCCTCTGATCCCCCAATATCAAAGGGGTTGATGCGATACGGCGCAACATATTATCCAAAAGCGCAACCAAAGCCCCTCGCTACTCGGCTACCCTCTCGGACGAATTACTTAGAGTTTATCGTACTCGGACATCGCTCTAGCACGCATCGCGCAGCACTTAGCCGTTATCCCGGTTAGTTCCAGGAGTTTAATTTATTGATGATTAATCTTGTTATGCTTGATAATATTTGTAAGTCTAAACTAGTAGGAATCTGTGTTAAGGCGTTTCTCTGCCTAGAATATCATTAAGGGCAAGCTCATATTTAATATTCATGCATAAAGTAGTGGTTACGGAGAAGAAAGATATGTATAGAGAAATAGACCCATATTTTATTAAGACAAAGGAACAGTACAGTGTACAATGGAAAGCTGAAACAAAACCTACATCGAAGCTAACTACGTAAGTAACGAAGAATACAAGAGAGTGAAGATAAAGCCGAGGAGGCAGTTCAAAGGAGAGGTTGGCTACTGCCTCGAGACCTTATTCCTCCTCCATGCTTTTGCACGCCCATAACTCAGGCAGCAAAAGAACCCAACTGGGGGCCTGCACCGGTACAGAAAAGGTGTAGGGAACCTGACCTCAGGCTAACACCATCTACAGAAAAGGTGCAGGGAGCCGGAAGTTGGGAAGCCCCCGCAGAAATTTGCCTGCTACAAGGCAGACGGCGCTGATGGCGGAAATTCCTTTTTCTGACACACCAAAAATCTGGCATGACCAGAACCTGCTTCGGATTTTGACTAAAAGAGGGAGGAATACCATCTTCCCCCTGTCAAGACGGAGGACTGGCTTGAATCTGTGCCATCCTTGTTTATACCATATCACTTGGAGGATTCGGTGCCTCTGAAGCGTGCGGAGACAATTCATCCCCATCCAAGCCTCAAACATCTTGCTTTGAGGCAGTGGCACTAGAAAGAGAGATCGCGGATATGGAAGAAATATAGTTCTGAAGGGAACGGGAGAGTTCATGTGCAAGTGAAGTGATCCCCTATCCCATTTATACCTAGAAGTAAACCGGTGGCATTTAATTCGCGCAGCGTCCCAAGGAACGCTACAGACAAAACGTCTCTGGCTCGATTTCTAACGTCGTCTGCAACCCTGAGGTTAAAGGAGTCTCGAGAAGGTGCACCTCGAACACTGGGACGCCAAAAGGTACCGCGTGATCAAAGGTTATGGAAACACCTCTTAATTTGTGGGCCCAGTAAATTCGCGGCCCAGGCCCGTTCAGCATATGGGCCCAGGGACAGAACCAAGGCCTTGTATGGTCCTCGGACTCAAGCCTATGGGGAAACCAAGTACGAAAAATTATAAAAATTACAAGTTTTTGGACAGAACCAAGGCCTTGTATGGTCCTCGGACTCAAGCCTATGGGGAAACCAAGTACGAAAAATTATAAAAATTACAAGTTTTTGGACAGAACTAAGGCCTTGTATGGTCCTCGGACCCAAGCCAATGGGGAAACCAAATACTTGGATAAGAAAAGGTTTGAATCTCGTAAGATGGGTTACTTGATAAAAATGTCAGGTCACTTCATCCACGGCTTAAACACCATAAAAGGTTAAGGCCAATAAAGGTGTAAGGAAGGGGGTGGAACGCCCCAGCGCTTAGTCATATAAGAAGGCCGCTCATTCGGTGGGTGCTATATCTTCAAATGGTTATTCCTTACATGACATCAAGCCTTCGTCTTTCACCTCGGCTAGCATGGGGTAAGTATTACTCTTCATTGATCGGCCTTATTAGGCCAAGCATTTCTATTAAAGTTATGGCGACGTCTTTTTATTATCAAATCTTTTGGTCTTAGTCGTCATTGATTTAGATGCTATATTATTGTGCCGAGCAGCGTTTGTAGATCCAAAAAAAAAAAAAGAAGAAGGCATAGAGACAAAACATGCGAAATAAAATAACAACGATTTTTATTAATGCGAAAAATTATTACAATGTACAAAGAAGGGCTCAAACGAGCCTATACAAAATGTGAACTGCCTAAGCGATAGTTACATCCGTAGTACAGATAAGTAAACTCCCAGGCGTCTTCTAAACTCATCTTCAAATTCTCTCCAATCTTCGCTTCGATACTGCTCATATTATGATAAAAACCTTCTTTGGGAAGAAATGGCGGAGAAGGAAATAGTAAGGAAGAAATCAATGAAGAAGATGGAGGAGATGAATGAAGAAGATGGAGGACATGAGTAAAGAAGGAGGAGAAGAAGAGAGAAGAGATGAAAAGAAAGAAAAAGGAGCAAAAGAGGGAGAAGTGAAAGCACCAGGATGGAACTGGTGCTGGGAAGACTAAGAAAAGGAGACGGAGAATAGCCCCAGTGAAGGAAGAGAGGAAGAAGTAGAGACACTTAGTCCCTGCCTCGATCCTGACTCCCAACACACTGGAGTCATACTAGGTATGCTCATAGGAGAGCGGTTGGTACTGATGATGGGTGTTCTCGACTCAGTCACGCCGAAAGTTTGACGTGACGAGTCTCTGCTTCGGATTTTGACTGAAAGAAGGGTGAGGTTGATTTTGAGTCTTCGCCACCCCTGTCCCGATCGAGCCATAATGAGCTTTATTGGAACATGGCGTTTATGGGAGGGGTTTGGCTCCTGCATCACTCGTTGTTATGATAAAGTGTATCACGATTTAGTTTGTGAACCAGTGGGTAAAATGAACCCTAGGGGAGGCCAAATATTTCAAATCTCATAAAGATGAGAGGGAATTCTTTACAAAAACAATAACCTCCACTTTTCCTTCTTATACTGAGGGTGGAGCGGGAGACATTTAATAGGTTCGGATATCCAAAGGAATCTGCCAACACAAACATGCCGATTCCGTTTCTCCACCCCATCAAAACAAACCGCCGAATTAAAGCAGCCTCGTAAATAGTGGTCATTAAAAGCACGTTTTGGGATACCCAAACGATAAGAGCGCATCAAGCGCGAAATCAAAAAGCTGCCTCATAGACCGACGCATTTCTTGGACAGATGAGGAACCGCCAGCATTATTAAAAGGCCAAGTTGATTGGGCCGTAGGAAGAGGTTTGGCATCACCAAAACCCCCCTTTCCAACCAAGAGGTTGGACAGCCGGGTTTTGAGGGGCTATTGTGGGGCCCAAATGATTTACGGGCCGGGCCCATCTACCTGGGGAAAATCCGAAGGCCCAAGCCGAGGAGGGCTATAGCCCAAGCTCGACCAAATAGCCTGTGGATATCGCCGAGGACGGCTCAGTCCTCGGCAGACCCAAAGTCCCCCCCCCCTTGAAGGAAGGGTAAAAACGGTATAGGACCGAAACCAGGACGAAAGATCTAAAATATCCAGGGAAAGCTGCTCTTACTGCCATTCAATGCTCTGAACCTGACAGAGCCGCAGTCTTTGGCTTTTACAACCACCCCCAACGACTTTGAATATGGGCTGATGGGACAAGTATCAATTTTGGAAGGGTTGACCCTATACGTGGACGAAGGACAATGAACGCAGGCGAATATAAAAGGAAAAAGAAGTAACCTAAAAGAGGGGGTTGGGAAAAATGGCCAAAAACCAGTGCCTCCCAGCCCACCTCCAGGAGAAAGACTCCAGGGGTGAAGGAAAACCGAAACTTGTATGAATACCGCGAAAAACCCACCGCCTATCGATCAAGGCCTAACTTTCCAAACCCACGCTCTACAAATGATATTGTTAGGGGCCTTTTCACGTGCGAACCCGACACTGTTCCGGTCCGCCACGAATCGCGTCCTTACAATTACCTATTCTAATATAAATTTATCAACAAATATACATCTCAAACTCGTATAGATGCTATTATTAAATGCTGATTCAAATTCTTCAAGCCATCGTTACCAAACATGGCGATATAACTGGAGATTATGGGTTGAAGACTTACGTGTCATTTAATCTGCTTAATCTACAGTTGTCCAAAGCTCCAGAACACCAAATTCACTAATCATAAATACCAGCAGATAAGTTATATTGTGAAAGAGGCCGAGGCTAAGAAAAAATTGAAGTTGAACTTGAAGCGGCCTGATGAAATTTTTGAGGCCAGAGGACTCAAAATTTGCAAAGACAGATTATGCAACAAATAAACTCTATTAACAATGCTCTAGAATTCAAGTGAGATTGTGACAAGTTTTTGTCAACTTGCACATGGTTAAAAAAAAAAAAAAAACGATTTCACAGTTAGAGAGGCCGATGGGTTTTCTTACATGCTATAAAATTAATTTTATAATGTATTACAAGATAGAACTAGACAAATAGTTATGATAATTATAATAGCTTAAATATCTGATATAGAGAGATTGACCCAATTAGATTTGTTGACACCTTCAAATCAAAAGATAGTTGCGTTCTACATTATGTGTGTCACATACTCCAATCACTTTTTTTTATATACAAAAAAATCTAGTGGTATAAATTTTATCACAACTTTTTTTAACAATTAGTGTAGTCACTTATTCTAATTAATGTATAATAATGGTGATATTTGTAATAAGTACATGTAAAAGTAATGTTACTCCAATTATAACTTTAACTAATCATCCCGTGCTTATTATAATTAGTTCACATCCATTATATTGTGTAGCACACAAACCCCTACTTGAGAGAAGCCAATTGTAACTACTATCTTTATACATGAAAGTTTAAAATGTTACGTGTTTTGTATCCCAGTAATGACATAAATGCTCACTTGTTCTGTCACTTTTGCAAATTGGGGTGAGGAAGCAAAACCAATACCTATTAATAGCTTCTTTTTTGTCCTACACTCCTCAGCATCCACTTTAAAACCACCTAAACAAAGCCAATACACATTACTAACCACTCCACCTATATATATCCCCCTCCATTCCAATTATTTGCAAACCACTACTACCTACCTTTTTTCCTGTCTGAGTTTGAGTTAGTACACGCACATGAATATGGCTTTGAAAGGCATCAACATTGCCATCCTTTGGCACTTTGCTTTGGTTCTTGTCATTGTTATACTCTCCACTCCTAATGTTAGTCTTGCTAAGAAAACAAAGATCACTGGCTTAAAAATGAATGCGATTGATAATTGCTAGAGATGGAACCTTGACTGGCGAAGGAACAGACACCAACTTGCCACATGCTCAGTGGATTATGCTGGGAAGATGACCAACAACATTGGAAGGGGCCTCACACAATAAGTAGTCATTGATCCTAGTGACAACCCAATAAATCCCAAACCGGGGACCTTAAGATATGGAACAACCATGATCAAAGGGTAAAAAATGGATCACATTCCAAAGAAGCATGCACATTAGACTTGAGAAACCACTTCTCATTAGTAGTTTCACAACCATTGATGGTCGGGGTGCTAATGTTCACATTGCTGGTAATGCATGTTTGATGATTTATAAGGTATTTAATTCACACGTCAATTTTGTTTTGTTCAAATTTTCACAATTGCATAGGTGACATGTTATAATTTTTGATTAACACGCAATAAAAGCAATATCATTGATGATTTCACATAAAAATGACGTAGTAATTGTGATGGTTTTTTCCCCAACATTGTTCGTACAATTAGAATTTTTTTAAGCTAATGAAAAAGTAACAGTAGTGTTGCTTGAACTATTGGGAATGCACATTTGATTTTTTTACTAAAGAAAAAAAAAGTTTCACTTGAGCTGTTGGATATGCATAATTGCATATACACATCCAAATTCTATGACATTTGAGTGAAGTTTTTGGTTTATCATGCACTTTTGTTAGAACCTCACTCTCCCTTTCATGTCTACGTTTATTTTTAAAATATAAATAAATAAATTCCATGACATATATAGCTAAAATGAGAACCGATTATCATTTGAGGAGCTGCTAGCTAAAAGAAAAACTTGTCCAAAAATAAGATTACCTGAAACTAGTTTGATCTAGCATGACTAGAAAGTGTACAGCCTAAAAACAATGACGCGTAGAACATTGAAAAAAAGAAAATCAAATTTCCATCCTCAAATGGAAGAAACCCATAATGGAAAATAAAATTGTAGGGACTAGGGAGGAAGATTTTTTGAGATTGTTGGAAATAGAACGTTGGCTTGCATTGCGCGTTGTTAGAAGAAAAGTAAGAAAATTAAGCTGACATTATTATTGTTTTTGTCTTCATTTCAACTACGTAGTCTTTACTTTTTAGAGCATTCACAGTAGTGGAGCTAAATTTTTAGCAATTTAACTCCACCAAAAGTTACTTTATCTATTTTACCTACACACATACTACAGCAGTTGATCTATTTTAGCTTTCAACACAATAAAATAATATTTCTACTACAATAAAATAATAATATTTCTACTCTAATAAAATAATATAACACCACCACCACACAGCACAAACATCCTCCTCCACCACCACCACCAGTCCACAGCAGAGAAAAAAAAAACCCAAATCAAGGCTCAACCCAAAAAAAAAAAAAAAACCCAAATCAAGGTTTCGCTCTCCACCGCCACTCCAAGGATCGGCTGAGACATCGGGGCAATTCCGATGTCAGGGAGTGGATTCTCTTCACCAGTCCGACACCGTTTAGTCGATTTGTGTTCCTGCGGTGCCCTTCAGTGTCGTTTGCTGGAGGCGAGGACGTGAACGAGAGGCTGGTGAAGGAGGACAGGCATTTCGTGAGGTTGAACAAAGGAAGAATGGTGGTAAGGAGCGACGGCGATGGCGTGGGCTGGAGCTGGGACGGCGATGGTGATGAGTGCTTGATGGAGTGAGAGAGATGAGTGAGGGAGATGAGTGTTTGATGATTGAGGGAGATGAGTGATCTGAGTGCACGGTGAAAGAAACGGAATAAAAGAATGAAAAAAATAAGATTAGTTTTATTATTTTATTCGGTAGTGGGATTAAAAAATTATTATTATTTTTTAAATGAGTGCTACAATGCACATCTATAGATAGATGTGCACTGTAGCAAATAAGCTAAATTTTATACATTTGGCTCCACTGCTGCAAGCCCTTTTTGCTATATTGGTGGAGCTAAAATAATATTATAACTTTTTAATTCCACTGCTACAAATACTCTTACTTTCTTTGAAAAATGAAAACGCATGGGACAACTTTCTTTACTTTCATACACGAATGAAGCCTCTTTTTCAAAGCATTTAATCCCTTTCCTACTACTTTTTCATTTCGTAACACACTGATTGGATTCCTGTCTCTAATTCCAGTTTAGTCTTTTATCAATTTTCCAATCAAAAGAACAGATTCAAAGCATTTCTCATGTCTATGTTTATTTTTAAAATATAAATAAATAAATTCCATGACATAGCTAAAATGAGAACCGATTATCATTTGAGGAGCTGCTAGCTAAAAAAAGACTTGTCCAAAAATAAGATTACTTGAAACTAGTTTGATATAGCATGACTAAAAAGTGTACAGCATAAAAACAATGACGCATAGAATATTGAAAAAAAAAAAAAAAAATCAAATTTCCATCCTCAAATGCAAGAAACCCATAAAGGAAAGTAAAATTGTAGGGACTAGGGAGGAAGATTCTTTGAGATTGATGGAAATAAGACTTTATTATTGTTTTTGTCGTCTTTACTTTATTTGAAAATTGAAAAGGAACGGATTCCTCAAAAAAAAAAAAAAAAAAAAAAAAAGAGGCACGGAACAACTTTCTTTACTTTCACATGTGTGAAAGCCTCTTTTTCAAAGCATTTAATCCCTTTCCTACTACTTTTTCATTTCGTAACACACTGATTGGACCCCTGTCTCTAATTCCAGTTTAGTCTTTTATGCAAATGTGTAAAATGCTATATACATATTTATTTAATTAGTTTAAAATGTAAATCTTACATGTAAACATATAATTGTCTTTTAAAAAAAAAAAAAAAAAGAAGCTAATTATTTTTTTTATATGGAGTTTTTGTCTCAAATTTTAGCAAATAAGTTAACAGGATGCCAAATTCACTTCTTGTTCTTCATTTTTCATTAGCATTGGGAGTTGCTAATCCTCCCTCAGTCAAAGCTCAAAAACGAAAAAAGAAATAGTTAAAAAAAAAAAGCGAAATTAGAATAAAAAGTAAAAAGTAAAAAAAGTAGGCAAGTAGTGTTCTAATTTTCTGAGGTGATACTGAATAAAGGTCTTTTGCGCGTTGTCAAAAAAAAAAAAAAAAACTCATGACGCGTGGTACGATGGACCTGTACTGCTATTTTGTGTTTCCTAATTACTAGTTACCTTCTTGGAAACTTCTTGTTAGGAAAAACAAAGACGTGTTGTTGTATAGTGTTATAAATATAATTCACGCTATCATCAATTTACCACTCAAACGAACAGATTCAAAACCTTTCAATTTCAGTGCTCTTGACTCAAATTGCACGATTTCACTCCTCTCTTATCATAATTCCTATTTCATCACATCTTTGGTCTTTTATCTTATCCTCCTCTTTTTACATCTCCTTAATCTTCTCATACCAATGGCTTATCAAACCAACAAAGGAGCCACCTCCTCCTTCTCTTCTTCCTCTTCTTTTTCTTCCTCTTCTTCCCCTCACCGATGGAGCTATGACGTTTTCTTAAGTTTTAGAGGTGAAGATACCCGTAATGGTTTTACAAGCCATTTACATAAAACTTTGTGTGACAAGGGTTTTGACACCTTCATTGATAATAACCTTCAGAGAGGAGGAGAAATCTCAATTGAACTTCTTAAAGCCATTGAATCATCAAAAGTTTCAATTATTGTGTTTTCTGAAAACTATGCTTCTTCTTCTTGGTGTTTGGATGAACTTGTCAAGATTCTGGAGTGTAAAAAAAATATTGGCCAATTAGTTTTACCTATTTTTTACCATGTGGATCCATCAGAAGTACGTGGACAAAAGAGAGAGTTTGGGGTGGCCTTGACAAAATATGAAGAAACATTCAAAGATAATATTGACAAGGTGCAGAATTGGAGGATAGCTTTAAAGGAAGTTGGTAGTTTGTCTGGATGGCACTATAAGAATAGGTATGTAATTCATGATTTGTTTTACGCTTACATGCATGTGTTTCATAATTAAATTTCTAATGGATTATTATAACTCATAACCACTGCATGCAAATTATGAAAGAATTCTATTTTGTAGTGGTGGAGACAAAAGTTTTCTCCAAAATTATTAAGTAAAACTTGAACAACTTTTCTTGTTCCTAAACTTCGTTAAGACAATATTCGTAGCTAAAACTATGTGGCTGCATTCTATGATCACATTATTGGGAGGTAATATCTATTTTTCAGTATCAAACCTTTGAGTCTTTTAGGAAAAAAAGTTATCTTATGAATCATTTATGTATCAAATACATGTAATATCTCTCCTACAAAAGTGATACTAAAAAGTCAACCCATTTGATACTATTGAAGCCCGTGCTAGCCCACTAAAACACAGCTTATTTGACTGTGAGCTAATTTTTTCTGTCAATAAGTGTCCGCTAGGTCCACTAGTGTGGCTCAGAAGCCTACACCTCTAGCCCGACCCATCAGTCCATCACCAATAATTTATAAGCATTTTTTTGGGGAGGGACAGGGGGTGGTTTGGAACTTATGACATAAGATAGGATAGATTCTTGAGACCACTTGACCAGCAGGATACTTAAGTGGTTATAGTAAGTTATGCATTATATATAAATATATATTTTGTAGTTTAATTTTCTTTTTATAAAAAAATTATGGATATTTGGCATTGGTTGTAAAATGTATGTGACAAGTTTATATATATATATATATATATTTGACTTTAAGTTATGTGATATTTATAAATGGTTTGAAAACTACAAATGATAGACGTGTGTAAGGGGCAACCTAGTTAGATATTTAGGGGCCGATTGGTATGGTATTTTAAGCAACAGTTTTCAATTTTTAAACAATATTACATGTATTTATACACACTTTTTTACTTACACATATTTTTAAAAAATACAAACAACATTACTAAAATAACGTAACCAAATTGTAGTTATACAACTATTCTTATTCTAATAGGAATAAGGGATGCATCAATGTACTAATTTATTCTAATCCATAAAAGTTATGCAGAACATACCTGTTTGGTCCCTATATTATAGGGGTTTTTTTATGACATATAGTATAATTATAATATTTTTTAAAATTTTTGAGCCAATAAAGGCCCATTAAAAGCCTATTCTGGTTGACCCACGTTCTTGTCCTCTAAAGGTCTAATGGGCATTGCCCATGGGTTGGGCATGGGCTGATGTTTTTTTTATTAGCCTCCTTAACCCAAATTGTTGACTGGTCAATGACTGGCTCAACCTAGCCTATCGCACCTAGCACATGGGCTGAGTACAAACAAGCCAACCCAATTCATGCCGACCATAGCTCTCACATTGTGTGGGTCCCATCCACAGGTGGATTGGGCCCACACAATGTGAGAGAAATCCTATATGTATGTGATGCATAAGTTGTAAGAAACCTAGTGATTTTCTAATGGGAATGGATAAGAATTGTAGGGAAATTGACTTAATTCGAAATAATCATTGTCCATAAAAAAATATTAAGTGAGAGAAAGGAAATGCACCAAGCGATGCACTAATTTATTCTTCAATGACGGAAATGTGATTACAAGTAGATATTTATAGAGCCATATAATTATTCTA
Source organism: Quercus lobata (assembly GCF_001633185.2). Taxonomy (NCBI): domain Eukaryota; kingdom Viridiplantae; phylum Streptophyta; class Magnoliopsida; order Fagales; family Fagaceae; genus Quercus; species Quercus lobata. Next base: position 34,177,178 of record NC_044915.1, read on the forward strand.
TCGGCCCACATGACCTTATCCTAATGGTAATATTATTCCCTATGTACATTAATAATTCTAACATGTATTAAATGTGATTAACATACTTGGAATTGTAACTAACTAACTAAATGCAACATTACAACAATTATTATCAATACATCAATAGGGTTCCTAACGGATACCACCTCTGTTTTTTATGGGTCCAAAATCTTAAGTTCTGACATTGGGATGGGTGATTGGGTAGTAACTTGTAGATCTTGTAACACTTTTTTTTCTAAAAATATGCATTAGCGATGGATGGCCTGCCCATAACTTACTTATACCTTGAAATCTAAATATTAAAAATTATAAAATTAATAAGCTAATTATGCAACCAACTTAAAGATTGTGAATCTTCTCCAAAAAAAAAAAAAAAAAAAAACTTAAAGATTGTTAATCATAAACTACTTTTAAATTGCATTTATCATAATTAATATCTTTCAATTATTTCAAATTCAGACTTTTTAAAAATAAATAAGAGAGTAAAAAAATTATCATAGAATAATAGTGTTAAAATATGCAAGTCATAAAAATTCAAATTTATATATAATGAATATCGTCTTACATGCTTGGACATATTTAAAAAAAAAAAAATGTAGCAATAATTAAAAAAATGAATAATATATAGTTTCTAGTTTTTTGTTTTTTAGTTTTTATTTGTTTGTGCGTGTGTTTAAACTGAAGCAATAAGAGCCCGTTTGGTACATGTGTTTAAACAACAGTTTTCAATTTTTTTGAAAATACATATGAGTGAAAAATTGTGTGAAAAAATGTATAAATTGTTTAAAAACTGAAAATATATGTTTAAAATAATGTACCAAACAGAAACTAAGAGCAATTACATCAGCTTGTGCATAAGATTCCGTCTATTTTACACTTAAAACTTACTTTTTCTATTTTACACCATCACTTTTACAAAACATTCACATCAGTTTATCTATTTTACAAGACATTTCAATAAAATATTCACTCTTCTCAATTTTTTTATTATTTCCCTCAACTACCACTTTATATACGCACGCCCTCTCTCTTTCTCTACCCATTTTCTAATTTGTTGCTCTCTCTCTCTATACCCATCTCCATCCATCTCTATACCCATCAGCTCTCTGTACTCATCTCTCTATACCCATCTCTCTGTACCCATCAACTCTCCCTCTTGGTCAGATCTCCCTAACTTTGATCAGGCAAGACCCATCTCGATCAAGCTCCGTTCAAGCAAAAGACCCACGAGCTCCGATTGTTCCACAAGCACCAATCAAGACGAGCTCCAGTCAAGCACCGATCAAGACCCACGAGCTCCAGTCAAGCACCGGTCAAGACCCACAAGCTCCGATCAAGCATCGATCAAGACCCACGAGCTCCGATCAAGCACTGATCAAGACCCACGAGCTCCGATCAAGCACCGATCAAGACCTACGAGCTCCGATCTATCTCTCTGTTGGTTTGTCCGTGTGGGTTTGTTTGTGTGTGAGTGTGTTTGTGTATCTCTGTGTGGATGTGTTTGTGTGTGGGTGTGGGTGTGGGTGTGTTTGTTTGTGTGCATCTGAGGAAAAAGAAGATGAAGAGAGGAAAACTAAGTTCGTTGGTTGTGCACGGAGAAGAGAGAGAAAAAAAAGGTGCATACGGAAATTAATAAAATAACAAATACACATGCTACAGTAACCGTACAATAACAAATATACATGCTACAGTAACCGTGCATATATACACGGTTACTGTAGCAATTGTGCATAAATGCACAATTATGCACAAATTGGTGTGGGTTTTTTTTTTTAAATTATGTAGAAGTAGTTAGTTTTTCTATTTTGCACAATTATACCTAAACTGATGTAATTGCTCTAAAGTTCTCAAACCCGGAGATAAGGAAATCCCAGAAGACTATAAAAAAGCCAAATTTTTCCTTCTACTTGCTTTTTTGGCACTTTTTCACAAAAAGACAAACCAGAGAGACGTGTTTGCTTCTGGAAGATGAGCGTTTTTAAAAGGGATTTTCAAATTTATATGTGGAGGATTATGTTTTCTAAGCACTTTATTTAAGTAATTTACACATGACATAAAAGAAAATGGAAAAATACCCTCTACACAGTCACATATTACGTTATCTTTTGATTCCTATAATAATATTTTCTCTACAAAGTTACTAAATATCCTTAAGGGGGAAATGCAAATGGCCAAATATTTAAGAGGTAGGAACTGCAAATAAATGTGTCGAATTTTTAATATTCAAAATTTCAAATTTCATAACTTTAAACTCAAAACCTTTTATTGAAAATAACTATTAACTTTTCTAATGTGGTCAAAGGAAAAATGAAAATCTTGACATGATATATTATAATGATATCTCCTAATCAATGTCGAATTTTATATGTTATTTTATAAAAAAAATATTTACAATGTTATATACTTTTAAGGTCATTTACGCAACCAAATAGCCCTTTCATAGTTAGAAATGAAATCTAATATAGAAAATACTCTCATGTTAATTTAAAATAAAAATCATCATACATCTTTGAAAAATCAAGTCATACATAGAATATTTTTAAAATTTTGGAGTATAAGATCATATTGTTAATATTTCTCTAAGTTAATTTAATTTTTATGTATTCTAATGATTTTTTTGGAATTTTTTATATTCAAATTAATCTTTTAACTTCTTATATTACTAGTGAAAGTCTTATGCGTTGCACAGTTTCAATCATAAATTTTCTTTATATATTTTTTTGAGAAACAATAACTAAATGAATTATTATTACATAATTTTATAACTTGTATCTAACTAAATAAATTACTATTATTATAATAACTTGTAATGAATTGCTCATAAAATGTATAATTTTGTACATTTATCCTTATATATAGTATATCTAATTACAATGATTAATAAAAACTTTTATTTATTTTTTAATAATTCCTTATTTATTTATGAAGAGGTGGATTTGAACTCTAGTAGTTAAATTGTTTCTGATACGTGCATGAATAAGGTTATCCTAAAAGAATTAATTCCAAATTTAAAATTAAAAAATCAATTGTACTTACACCTAAAAGAAATTTAATTTTTATGTTTTATTTTGATATTTAAATCATCTGTTTTAATGCTTATTTTGTTCAAATGGTTATATCACCCACTTAATTGTAAGACTGGCATATGTAGTATGCACATATAACATTCTAACTTACTAAGAAATAAATAAAAATGTAACACCCTACCTCATAGTAATGTCTCTAATTGTATTATGTTTTAGCCTTTAAGAACGCATATATTAATTCCAATCACGATTTATAAGCCCAACTTTTATTATATAGTATATGATATGATTTAATTATTGATTTTTTATTTATTTTTTTACTGATTTGAAATATATATGTAAAGTCAACTTAGTTTATGAGGAAACTTAAGTGTAGCAATGTAGCTCATATACTTGCACGTTATGCACAATATGTGGAAAATGAAATAGTGTGGTTAGAAGAACTGAAGAAGTACTGGATTGTATTGCAGATGCAACCCAAAAAGATATGTTGTAATTAGGCTTTCGTTAATTGTAATAAAAAAACAGTAAGTATTTTCCTTAAAAAAAAAAAAAAAAAAAAAAAAACTCTAATACTCTGTTCAAAAATGTTAATTGAAACCAAGCAACCAAAAAAAAGAAAAAAAAAAAAAAGAAGTAAATTATAACTTACATTGACATTATATAATTTGTGGTAATCAAAATTTTTTTTTATAACAAATTACGTAACTTTTCATCTATTAATAACTTTTATCTTTAATATTGGATTATTCAATAGTTGTCTGACATGAAAGAAGTGATCATTTAATTTTCTCAAAATCCCAAAGACCTCCCATAAAAAATAAAAAATAAAACAAATTCTATGAAGTAGGAGTATTTTTGTGTGTTAGCTGTTAAATTTGGCTTTTAAACATTTTTAGCATTCTTGATAAGAATGCTCTTTAGGGGATGAATTTAACCCCTTCCAACTCTGCTGTTTGAATCTTATACTCTAGAATTAAGGTGGTTAGGCTATGAACATTAGTGTTAGAAATAGAATTATTTTATCTTAAAAGTTAATTTAGACCTAGCAAACCCAGGTCTGAGTCGTCAGACGAGTAAGGGTCAAATCGGGTACAGGTAAAGCATGGATCAAACTAAAACATGTTTCTATTCCTATAACATTTTTATGGTTTTTGATGCATCGGATGAATCTGGTATCCATATATTTTCAAGTAGGAAAAAGAAGTTGAACGTATTTTTTAACATCTTTATTCCTTATTTTTTACATAAAAAAAGAACAATAAAATACTAAAAAGTAAATTTTTTTAGTAATATTTAAATCATTAATTTTACATTCTGGCAAATAAATCTAATAGTCTTCTAACCCAAAATTTTCACAAAGGAAGAAACTAAAATGCATAATTTTTTTATGCATGAACCATTAAATAAAGTTAAATCATCTATAATTTTTTTCGTATATTTCCTTAAAAATAAAAGAACAATTATAATACTTAAAAATAAATTTTTTTGTAATATATAAATCATTAATTTAACCGTTTGGTAATTAAATATAACAATTTTCTAATCAAATAAATCCTCAAATGAAAAAAATAAAATGCGTACATTTTTTTATGCATGAAACATTAAATAAAATTAAATCATTTATAAAGAAGAAATAAATATATAGACAGCTTGAAGAATAAAATCTAATATGTTAGGCCAAAAAATGAGTAAATAACTTATGATAAAATCTAAATGATAATGTTACTGAAAAAAAAAATACTTAATGTTAGTAGTCAACCTGTCATTGAAAATATTATATATATATATATATATATTTTTTTTTTTTTTGAGAAAGTGAAAATATTTATATTTGAAAAGTGCAAATTATGATGAATAACGTCATTAGTTCTTTTATGTACAATATCGAAAATCTAATATAATCTTAGTATATGTAAGGACGCGATTCGTGACGGACCGTAACAGTGTCGGGTTCGCACGTGAAAAGGCCCCTAACAATATCATTTGTAGAGCGTGGGTTTGGAAGGCTAGGCCTTGTTCGATAGGCGGTGGGTTTTTCGCGGTGTTCGTATGAACTTAAGCTTTCCTACACCCCTGGAGTCTTTCTCCTGGAGGTGGGCTGGGAGGCCCTGGTTTCTGGCCATTTTTCCCAACCCCCTTTTAGGTTACTTCTTTTTCCTTTTATATTCGCCTGCGTTCATTGTCCTTCGTCCACGTATAGGGTCAATCTTTCCAAAATTGATACTTGTCCCATCAGCCTATCCCCCAAAGTCGTTGGGGATGGTTGTAAAAGCCAAAGAATGCGGCTCTGTCAGGTTCAGAGCATTAAATGGCAATAACAGCAGCTTTCCCTGGATATTTTAGATCTTTTGTCCTGGTTTCGGTCCTATACCGTTTCTGCCCTCCTTTCAGAGGGGGAACTTTGGGTCTGCCGAGGACTGAGCCGTCCTCGGCGATGTCCATAGGCTATTTGGTCGAGTTTGGGCCATAGCCCTCCTCGGCTTGGGCCTTTGGATTTTCCCCAGATAAATGGGCCCGGCCCGTAAATCGTTTGGGCCCCACAGTATACAATATAATATGGGTCAATAAAAAAATTAAATCATAGATTATCTAATAGAGAGTACAAATACGTTAGGTTGAGGTTTGATGACTTGGTAGAGTCTTGTCATAATCAAGTATAGAACAAGCAAAAACATGTTACTATTTCTACTACGATATCCTTTATTTTTCTCAACATTTCGTGATATAGTACAAAATTTAATGATACTACCAAAATATTTGATTAGATGTCATTTACTTTAATTAATAATATATTAAGTGTAAGTAGTAAGTCACAGAATTAAGCATCTTGAATTTAGTTCATTTCATATTAAAATTTGCAACTAGTGCAACTAAGTTACTTGCTAAAATGTCTATAATTATTATTATTTTTTTTAGCTGAATCTATAATTATAATTAATTTCTAAGCAAAAAAGAATGTACAAAATTTAAAGATATTGCTCAAACATTTGAATTATATGTCATTTAATTTAATTAATAATATCTTAAAGTGTAAGTAGTAAGACACAGAACTAGGCATCTTGAATTTAATTCATTTCATATTAATATTTGCAACTAGTCCAACTCATTAAATGTTTCTTTTACTTTATGGTTTGCAGTGACACTGAATCAAAATTTATCCAAACAATTGTTGAAAATATACCAAGAACTATATTAAAATGCAAGCCAGTATTTGTTGGCAAATGCCTTGTTGGAGTAAAACCTCGTGCCAAGGCCGTAGAATCACTTTTAAGTATTGAGTTAAATGAATTCCGCATGGTAGTGATTCATGGCTTTTCCGGAATAGGTAAGACTACAATTGCAAAAGCAGTTTATAACAGAATTGCTAATCATTTTGATAGAAGCAGTTTTTTAGAGAATGTTAGAGAAACTTCGAAGACAAAGGATGGCATTATCAAACTACAAGGTCAACTTCTTAAAGAGATTTTAGGGGATGAAAATTTGAAAATTCACAGCATATCTGAAGGAATCAATTTGATAAAAAAGGGACTTTGTTGTAAAAAGGTTCTTTTAATTCTTGATGATGTGGATACATTGGAAAGAATAAAAAATTTGCTTGGAGATTGTAATTGGTTTGCTCCAGGAAGTAGAGTCATTATAACAACAACAACAAATCCACAATTTTTAGCTACTCTTGGAAAAGTTTGTACAACTTATGAGGCCAAGAAATTAGAGAAACATGAAGCTCTTCAACTCTTTGAAAAGCATGCCTTCCTTGGAAAGAAAGCCAATAAAGATTATTCAAAACTTACAAACCAAGTTATACAGTATGCCCAAGGCCTTCCAATAGCTCTTATAATAATAGCTCGTGATTTGTGTGGAAGAACTAAACATGAATGGGAAATTACATTAGATAAGTATAACAAAATTCCCAATAAAGACATTCAAGAAGTACTTAGAGTAAGTTATGATGGACTAGAGGAAATCGAACAAGATATTTTCCTCGATATTGCATGTTTCTTCAAGGGATGGACCAAGGGTTATGTTGTAGATATATTAAATGCTTGTGATTTTTATCCAGATTATGGTATTCCAAGACTTGTTAATAAGTGTCTCATTACTGTGGATCAATATGGTATATTGTTAATGCATGACTTGATACAAAAAATGGGTAGGGAAGTTGTTCGACAAGAATCTACTCATATTCTTGGAAAACGTAGCAGGATATGGCATCATAAAGATGCTCTTGAAGTACTAATTGGAAATAAGGTATGAGTTCTTTTTCTTCTATTTTCCCAAAAAAAAAAAACTTTCACTAGATAAAAGTTATATATTTTTTTCTTTTTAACATTCCATAAAATATGAATTTTATTAGTCTCATTTTTGCTGAAATTTCAAAATTATTATACTTTTTGTTTTTGGTAAATTCTATTGTGAATTATGTTTCACTTGACTCTTTATCCAATTAGGGGACGGACGAAATTCAAGGTATAATGTTGCATTCACCTAAACCGGTAAAGTTGCAACTACATCCTGATGTTTTCAAAAGGATGACAAATCTCAGGATACTTATTGTAAATAACTTACATATTTGTGAAGCAATTCAATATTTTCCCAACGGGATAAGACTTCTTAGTTGGCCTAAGTATCCATTTCCCTTGCCATCCAACTATTGTCCTCAACAACTTGTTAGTCTCCATATGCCAGATAGTCGCATTGAGTTGGAAAAGCTATGCAAGCAGGTACAATTACTAATATTTTTTAATTAAGATTTTATTAAATTTTTATTCTAAAGTGTGTTGAAGTTATTTATTTATTTATTTTTCTACAGGTGTTCCAGTTAGAAAATATGAAACATCTCAATCTCCGTGGTTGTAAATTTATAACCAAATTACCTGATTTATGCACCCCAAACTTGGAGACATTGGACCTTTCTGATTGTGAAAATTTAGTTAAGATTCACGAGTCCGGTGAATTTCTTCATAAGCTTAAAACGTGGAATCTTGATAATTGCAAAAAACTTCAAAATCTTCCAAACAACCTCATGTTGACATCTCTTGAAGTTCTTGATACATTATCCCTTCGTGGTTGCAAAAACCTTCGGGATCTTCCAGATGGCATTTATAAATTGCAACAGCTTTGGCAGCTCTGGACTCCTACCGCCAAATTGAGACCGACATGCAATTCTTTTGATAGCTCCTCCGGTTATGGGTTTCTGAAGATGGAATTCCTGGATTTCAATTACTATAAAAACGTAATTGAATTAGATCTTTTGATGAAGCCTGATTACTTCCCAGCATTGAGTTTGATATTTCTATCTGGAACCAATATTATTACCATCCCCGAAAGCATTAGCAGATTTCCTAGTTTAAGTACACTTCATATTGAGAATTGCAAGCACCTTCGTGAAATTCAAGGACTTCCACAATCGATAAGGTGGGTTTATGCACAAAATTGCCCGTTGTTGGATAATGAATCACCAAGTGGGGTATTGAATCAGGTCTCTCTCTTTCTTTTAAGTTATAAAGAAACAATTTTTGTTACTTTCTCTAAATGCTTTACGAGATTTGCTTGATGAAAAATGTTGAATTTTGTAATCGCAATGCAGGTAATAGAAATTATGGGGATTTTACCGAAGGGAGTATGTGGTAGTGCAAGAAGCAATGAATTAATGGATCCCCAGTTCACCGATTACTTCCCATCTGAAACTGAATCTGAAGATGGGTACATTTCACAGTTCCCCAATTATTTTACTAAATATCGTGTGCTTAGGGCATCGGGAACTGAGATTCCATGGTTCAATCATCAAAGTGTTGAAAATAATTCCATATTGTTCTGGGTTGGTCGCAAATTTCCAAAATTGGCTCTCTATTTTGCTTTTGGAGGCGATGAGGCATATGTTAGGAACCGCTATGAATGCGTTGTTTACATTTCCATCAATGGTTGTAAAAAACGTGAATGTATGCGTAGGATACCTCCAGAGGCTTATAATCTGCTATTATATTCTCCATTTCAAAGGTTTCTACAGCAGAAATTGAATGAATCAAATCCAACTGACCAGAATCATGTTGAGGTTACATATAAAATCCAACCCCGGTTCCCTGGTAAACTCAATGCATTAAATCCCACAAGGTGGGGGGTCCACGTAGAGTGCATCTGTCCTCCTCAAGAATCTGGTATACCTAACTTGCCCCTTCTAACTGCTGGACATGATGATGATGATGATGTTCATTACTGGAGCGAGTTGCCATTTCATGGGTCTGATGATTTGGAAGCAGAAGAAGATGAAGAATATCAGTCTCCTCTGGTCCTTGATGACACATCTAGTTCGTGCATGAGTTGGCTAGTTGGGCCAACCACCATGCTTTTTATGCTATTTCGCTTTTTCTGCCCCAGAGATTTTTGACCTGCATTACAAATAGCTATTAAGAGGATCAATGCAGGATGAGACACAACGTCTCCTTCAAGTTGGAGGAAATGACAAACCTTTCAAGTACTTAAAGAACTGTCTCTTGTTATGCTTGTCCTCAGGTAAATAATATCCATAGACATTTGTCCATTTAAGAACTTGCGTGAGTTCAAATTTCTGCATAAACAGCATATTTGATGAGAAAAAGAAGAATACCTTCTGTAATTCAATGCAAAAGTTCCAATTTACCCATAGCCAGGTTTTTGTTATGAACTTTAGTTGTGATTCTGGTTGGCACTATATGTCACTTAAGTTCTCAAACCACAAAATACATGGCCATAACACTCTCCACAACTTAGAGAAACAAAGATTGATTGTAAGAAAACTGCTAATACCCATCCCAAAGAAGAATGTAGTGTGGCTGATCGATCAGAGAAGTGGGATGGCTGAGACCTTGGGTTGTGAAATTTTAAGACTGACACTGATGTCTAGCAGTTTGTCACCAGTCTATTTAATAACAATAATAACCTTTTCAGCATTGGAATTGCTGCTACTACATATGAAATATGAATTTTCACTAATAGACTTCTATGTTAGTTTGATTTCAAGGTACTCCTAAAACTGAGCAGGTTGGTTTGCAACCAAAATTGAGCTTGACGATGTGCCCTGTAAACTGGGTGTCTTCTCTTCCTCTTCAATTGATTCATATATTAACCAAGGATGGCTTGCCTGGTCCACCTTATGTTTGGATTTTGGTTTTCTTATTTTTTGTACTTTTGGTTTTTGCCTCACTTGTTAGGCTCATGGATTGTTTTACCTCATGCTTATCCAATTGCACTTATGTAACTACTATGGATATTTGACAATTGTAAAAAAGAATGGTTCTCCACTGAATTTGGCACATGCTTTTGATTGGGTTTTTATTGAAGATTATTTGATGGGTTATCAAATTCCTGCATGTGAATGCTTTGTTTTATTGATAACTGCTCTACAGGATTGCGGAAAGAGATGTATTGGAACAACTTGTGGAACAAGCTATGGCATGCAGAACTTTCTTGACAAAAATAGTCAATTTTTCTTTAGCTTATTTTGATAAAGAGGTCTCTGAAAAATTGACTACTGCTGTTAAGGTACTTGCCAAGGCTAGCTTTATATACTGTTGATATATTATGCTGTAGAAGCATTTGGTTGTATTCTACTCTTTTTATTGAGAACCTGGATTGATCTCTCTCTGCTGGATTTGACATATTTCCTTAGTGCATAATTGGCTTTAAATTTTTATTGCTATAAATGTTGTTAGTTAGCATAAAATGCAATAGCTTCCAATCTAATAAAATTGTTGTCCTTTCAGTGTTAACTGTTATATAGCCATGCATTTGTACATTCTTCCTTATTGTAAATGGTTTTGTTGCACAGGCCATTGAAGTGGCAGTTCTGTATGATCATCAAGCTAATCGCAACCTTGAGCTGGCTTTAGCAAGATACTCATGGAGATTCAAAGTCAATAGATTATTAGGGGTTTACAAAAGCCCAAGATCCAACTGATTCAGCAGCATTTGAAAGAGGTGTGTTTTATCGACCATTAGTATTTGGTTACTTGTCTTTTGGGACTATTCTACATTCTTAATATGGATTATTTGCTTTTGAATTCTCTAGCACTTTTTCACTTTTATTAGTTATAAAAGTGGGATAGTTCACATGGGGATAGCATTTTCCAAGAGTGTCCATTGGTTATTAAAATTGATATTTGTCAGTTCTTGAGAATTACCAAATAAAGAGGGAATAAAAAAAGAAACAGAAAACCATTTCCACAAGAACCTAATATGGTTTAATTGCTATGTTGCCCCTACAAAATTCATGATGTGTTGCATGTCAACTGGCTTCTGCCTTGTGTCTCTAATTCTATGAAGAGACTAAAAATTCTTGTTTTAGGGAAGGAAACATAAACAAAAACATATAGAAAGTGGAGTAGGAGGCTTAGCTAGGGCTGGAGAATAATGATTGATTTGGGTTTGTGAGGACTATCTTCCCTTTTTGGGTAAGTAGTGATGACTAGTTACAACTCCTTATAAGGTGATGGAGATTAGCTAGAAACTAGAGGTGGTTGGTATGGGCAGTCAATCCAGGAAAATCTTTCTTTCACTCTTAGTTCTCATATAGCTCTAAGTAATTGTTTAGCAATCCATCTATTATAGATGCTCAAGTATTACTATAAGATATCATTGGGTTGCTGTGGTATTACTTAGGTTATCTGGGTTTTCAGTTTGTAAAGAAGAATTTGTTGAAGATAATGTTCCTGTAAGACTGAAATATGGTTACAAATACTTCTCCGTCAAAGGACTGCATTTTTATTATTGGCACACTTCAACATGGTGTGCTTTACTAGGCAATTTCATCTGTTCTATATAGTTCCTTGTCATAATTCAAGAGTTCAATATTAATTACTCCTTGTAAAGAAGGTCATAGCACTAATTGATGTGAACGTCTTTGAAAGAGCAAAAATGACCTGAAGTGTCAGTGCATTAATTAAACTTCCTCAAAAGTGAGCTGGACAGTGAAGACACTTTCTGGGATGTAGAAAATCTCTCTTTAAAATTTGTATTTGTTTGACAGAACTTGATTTAAAACTTTATTTCTTGACAAAAGCAATTTTGCAATACTGTGACATAGATGATAAACTAAATCATCATATATGAGCATTCCACCTGAAGATCACTATAGGCAAAGACTCACAGAAGTGAAGCGTATTGGCTTGCAGTAGGCAGAATGTGCCAGGAAGGTCTATAAATTTCTCATACTCATTCTCTCTCATTAGCTCTCTTTTTTTGTACAGGTTGCAACAGATTCTGGAGCTCTCAGCTTAGATAAAGTTTTTGAACTTATCATGGAAGGTGAAAATTTACCTTCTTACTTGGAGAAGGAAATTAAGGTACAGAGACCCCCCCCCCCCCCCCCCCCCAAAAAAAAAAAAAAAACTACTTACCTTTGCATTACTTGAAAAAGGAAAAAGGAAAAGAAAAATATTTGCCTCGGCATTTCATTGATCAGCTATTGTTTGGTTGGTGCAGTTACTATAAGAACTAAGTACGCTTTATTGTATTTGTCGAAAGCCATATGATCAGAGAGCAATGATTGCTTTTGATCAATGTGATGAGTGGCACCATTTTGATTGCATTAACCTAGTTTCCCCACCGAAGGTCTACATCTGTCCTGCTTGTAAACCTCAACAACAAGACTTGTCTGCAACACCTTCAGTCAATCTTGATGGTTAAGCCTTAAATTAAGATAAAATTCCTTCCATGTAAATTGTAATTGCATATATATTGTATTTTGCTGATTGCTTGAGGCCTTATTTTGGGTTTGGGAATGTAAATTAGTGAGTACACACAAAATACAGAACTGAAAATGCTTGTTTGATGATGGTTTTTGGAATAATCTCTTCCAAATGAAACTGTTTAAATCTGAAGTTTTCTTTGAAGATGAGTTTAACTGCCATTTCTGTAGATAATCTAAAGAAATCCTAAAATTGTAACTGTTTTTTTGTTGTAATAATCATTGTATTATCTTATACATTGTAGTCTTTTCGAAATAGTTGGAAAGAATGAGAGTTGAAAAAAAAAGCTTGATTTATATCAAGATGACTGTAGTCGCTATGTCAAGGAGCAAGTGCATTTTATTTTCAAGAAAAGCTCAAATTACTATCACATCTTAAAACAGAGGTTGGGTGCTGATTCTCAGTACTTTCTAGTAAGTTTTAATGTTAAACAAGGAGTGAAAAGAAAGTTGTACTTGAGTAAAGACTGTGTACTGGGGTAGCAACTTTCTTAATTTTTAATGAAATTATTTATTTATCAAAAAAGAAAGCAATGGGATTGTCTTTTTTCACAGAAGCAAAATGGCTGGTAGGAATTGGGAACTCAATTCCTAATAACTATGACTTTTGGCTTAATGTAAGATCCAATGTGTCTAGGGGATTATTCGCATATTACAAGGGCTTGTGATTTTCTTGACCAAGCTGCCACACAATGAAATTGTGCATTAGTGACGAGTTGATATGCATCTCATGTAGCTAACTATATTATTTAGAAGCAGCTAACTCCTAGGTTGGGAAGTGTAGTTAAACTGATTAGACCCCATGAATCTATCAGGTCTCTTTACTGTCAACCGAGCCTACTGGCTTCTCCATAGTGAATGCTTATATGGAAGGAGCAGAACTCTGAGGTATAGTTCTTAAATGTGGGCTGATATATGGTAGCTAAAATCCTCTCTCAAAGTGCTTATTTTCCTCTGGAAAGTATTGAATGATAGTCTTTCGGTGATAAGAGAGTTTACAATGAGGAATCTAATCACTGGTGCTTTTTTTCCTTATTGTTATTTATTAGAGGAATCCTTCTTGTCCTTTATTAGAATAAGCTCCATCCTTTAGTTTTTTACTTTTTTATTAATTGTGTTAGATAGATATCTGTAGTTTGTTTTTTTTTATCTACCATACTTTTGGCTAAATGTTCTCCTTGGTTTGACTCTTCTCATCCAACCAGAGTTTGTACTATCCTATGGCGTGACCATGAATTTCTCAAAAATGTTTTGCTTCATTTTCAGGTACAATGTGCATTGTCTATAGTTTTATCAAGCAAAACCCTGACAGATTTTTTCAGAAAATGTCATTGTAAACACATTGACTATCAGCTCTATGGGGATATGGCAAATGCATCAAGTTTTTTTTTTTAAAATACCTTTCATATATTCTCTCCTCCTTGCATATTACAGGCCTTTTCGTGATCTTATAATTACATTGTAATATAATTTTTCAAGGAATTCGTGCCCTTAAACGTGCGAGGAATTGAAATGTCTAGATTATCACTCCTATGTCTTAGCTTGCTCAAATTTATTAATAGCTTTATGAATTATTTGACATTCGAGGTCAGTATTTCCTATACTCTAGCAAATGTTGTTTTCCACACTTTGTCAAGATGTTTCCATATTGCTAATGCTTTGTAATGAGTCCCTTTGCCTCAGCCCCAAGGTACCTATATTGAAACAATATTACATCAGGTTGTGTGCTACCCGACCCTTAAAGTAAGTGGAAAGCACTTTTGGAGCAATTGAATATAATACTTAGACCTAGAACTAATTGTATCTTAGGTTTCGATGTACTTTTGTTCCTTTTCTTCTGCTATGGATGAGTGTTAGGGCCATTCTTTTGTTTCTTAAGCCTCTGTGTGTGTGTGTGTGTGTGTTTCCCCTACTTCTAGACATTGAATGTTGCTTGCACTTGCAATTTCTATTAGCAATTTAAGAATGGAAATCTACATAATCATTATTGGACTACTAAAAACCATGCTGGTGAAGTTTATTTTTAGAAACAGGTTATCTAGCACCATGATTTTTTCCTTGATAAGTGTCTCATAAAATTTATTTTTTTATGCATAAACAGTTGAAGGTTAGTACTGTTGTTTATCAACAAAGCTCAAGTGCTACTGAAGCTTCCTTTTGAAAAGTGAGAACAATGAACAAGGAAAATGTGAGAAAGTTCCTAATCGAGATGTTGACCCAAGAAAACTTGTCAAGATTCGGCTCCAACTTTTGCAGTTTGTATGCATTCCCTGAAAACTACATATCAAAGTCAAAAGAAAATGTGGAGGTAAAAGAAATAATTTTGTACATTTTTTAAAAACTCAAGCCATTCAAAATCTTAGCTTGTTCTCATTATTCATATAAAAAACCAATGTCTTTGGCTTGGGAATTGAGAATTGAGAACTGAGATTTAAAATTTTTTTGATTAAGACAAATCTGGAACTTGGAACCAAAATTTGAAATGGCCATTTTGAAATTGAAGAAATCCAATGAGAACTAACAACTACCAGTGAAGAATTATATTGAAAGGATAAAGACAGTTAATTTTTTTTGTTGGTGTTCAGAACTTGATTTCCAATTTCCATGGGTTCTCTTTTTGGTTTATTCTTATTAGCTAGATTTTTCAAATGCAGAAATCTCTGTGCCTACAATATGCAGCAGCAGCTCAATGGTTGATTCAGTCTTCCATTGACATTCTTATGCTAGATGAATCATCTTTTGGTTTAATTGGGAATCCAACAAGTCCATTAAGGGCACTTAAATAGCTCCAGATTCTGTTTTGTAAGTGACACATACACATTTCTCTCTCTCTCTCTCTCTCTCTCTCTCTGTGTTTGTGTGTGTCTCTTTCTCATTCACACTTTTTGCAGCAAATTCAAGAGATAATTCAATGCTGAGCTTTAGATCTTGGAGGAGACGTTGAGTAGAGTTCCAAATATGTACAACACACCATATGTTTTGGGCTTTAAATTTGAATATTGTTGTTTGTATCTAGGATATGTGATTCCTTAAATATCTGTAACAAACATGACAATCTTTTGAGTTTGTACAGATTTTCATTATTGTTGTTGTAATGGGTAGTATAGTCCCCAATTAATGTTATGGCTATAATAAAAAGAATCCACAAGCACGAAGGCAAGCCATCTCAAATAAAGAGTGAAATCCTAGGGGCCCTTGCAATACCATCTATAGTGGTGTGCATTAGTGCATCTCTACAGAATTTCTAGCTTGGTATAGAATATAATTAAACAGGAGGGACAACAGAAAGAAAATAAAATGTACAAGATGGGATATGCTCAATAGGAACAAGAAAGACACTACCTACATCTGCCAGTTGGGTGAAAAGAAGGGTTCTAACCCCGCCATGGTGTCCAAGGTGCAACTTAAATGAGGATGACACAGTGCATGTATTGTTGAGCTGTGAGGAGGCACAAAGAATTTGGTGTTGCAGTAAAGTGGTAATTAGAGGAAGAGAGCATGAATTCCTTGTCTTCGTGAGAATATTTATGGAGAGCTTTGAAGCAGAACTTGAGGCTGCAGTCCCAGCCATTCGGTTTTCTCATGAAGTTGGCATTCACCATAAAAATTCTTGAAGGCGATTCAGCATAGGTTATAGCAAAACTTCAGGAACACAGAGAGGATGGTTTTGGTGGGGAAATGTTGTGTAGGAAGCCAAGTTTTATCTGCAACAGTTTCAGCAATGGGAAATTAGTTTAACTAGACAGGAAACAAATAATACAACACACATTCTGGCGAGATATGCACATGATATTGAAGATTATGTAACCTAGATAGAAGAGGCTCCATTATTATTGTTTGAACATTTGAACAATGATGTACTGGGTTTGAATCTTTCAAAAAGCTGTTTGTTTGGTTTTTAAAAAAATGGAAGCAATGATAAACAGTATATTACATTAATTCTTTTCATATAGGAGCCAATAAAGTTTTTTGTCCCCAACTAGTTCATTCCTACAACTGAAGTGGGGGCTTCAAGTTTGCTACAACTAAATTTACAGAAACATGAACTGTATATAGCTCATAATCCATTAACACAAGACATACATAATACACTTATCTCCCTTACTCCCATTCCGATCTTATTTCCATTATGCTTTCTCCTCAGTTTCATAATTTGGGAGATAAGTGATCAATGGAAAACTCTCAATGACATTCCACTAGGTCCTATTCACCATTAGTCCATTACAACCAACCAGCCAAAGAAAGAGGACCTATAACTTCGCATCAGGTGCCTCAACTTGCACAGTTCATTAGGTTCACCAGCGTTGCTGGAACATCTTGGCCGAAGGTGGCTGACTGGACATTTTCAAATGTTCAATGTTCACCAGATCAGTGGCTTGAGTCATCAATATTTCTGCTGGAGCTACTTGACCTGCATGTAGGACCCTTAGCCCTCCAACCTTCCAAGCATTTTTGACTTAAAACAGTCCAGCTGCAGGCGCCATGAGAGTCACATCTGATAAATCATTATCTACAGTTCGGACTAAATTCTAAAGTTGTTCCGAGTCCCACTGTTTCCATTGAAATACAAGACAGTGAGTAATTATAGGAAAAGCTCCACTATTTCAAGTATGTCTTAAGCAAGAAGAAAGGAAGGCTGAAAGTGTAAAATGTTAATCATCCTACAAAAAATTACCCACTTCTAAATTCTACAGAAAGTTAGGAGCTAAGCAACTCATACTTCATGGCATACAGTGAAGCATATTTTACTGCCTTGGTCTTCAATGAGAAAGAAAGTTGAATGATATTCGAGTTCAGAATCTAGGCCAAAAAATAAAACACTGGTGATTTTCCTGCCAAGGCTAGGTGGCATTTTCAAAGTTAATGTTTGTGATTAAATTTAGAGTGCCAGAGATTATCTTACGGCAGTAATACCCCCACTTAGTCTTACATTTAATATGAAGAAATGGTTCCAATATTCTCGAGTCCTACAAAATCTTGTTCAAGTTAATTCGTGGTCAAGCCATATTATCTGGATAAAGCCCTATGTAGGATTTTCTGTAGAATTTCACCTATTCGGTCCAGCAAGTTTTGTGTGGAACTCATTGAAATCCTTCATTTTCTATCTGCATTGAGGTAAAGTGGCAGCTCCTTCTCTACATATTGATGAAGTTGCTCCAATTCAGACGCAGCTTCATCTGCATGACAATGGAATAACATTATATCAATGGGACAAGGAAATGACATACCGTGCTTGTACTCATCTGTCTGTTGGAATGTTCATGCTCAGGTAAGTTATATCCATGGGCATGTCCATTTCAGAACTTGCCTGCATTCAACTATCTGCAAATAGATCAGATTTGATCAGAAAAATAAGTATTAACTTTTATCATGCAATGCAGAAAGCATACAATTTACCTATAGCCAAGCCTCAATTATGAACTTTAGAAATTAGAATTGACTTAGGTTGGCATTGCTGATTTTATTTATACTAGTCCTGAACTGGATGTGTAAGTAAGTTTCAATTCATACGATACATTTTGAAAAATTATATTTGTAATTTTTTCTTTGGAAGTTTTCATTATCTTATTAGTTAGGCAAGTAAAACTCACCTTTATTAACACAAAAACAAAAAAGAAATAAACATATTTTTAATAATTTTCTTGTCAAGTTTTACAAATGGGATACTCAGACAGTGATAGACTGATAGAAACCAAGCTATGATCTAAAAAAAATTTAATGATTAACTTTTCATGTTGATCTTAAAGACCAAAAAACTAAGAAAAGAGAAATACCAACAAATAATATACCACATGTATAGTGAATGTCCCACTTTTGTTTATGTATCATATGTGAGGGACTTGACTGGCCTGGGAGAAACTCGGCTTTGTAACCTCAGCACAGTTATAGGTGTTGTATGAACTCAGTTTATTAAATAAAACCTCTCGCTTTTCACCAAAAAAAAAAAAAAAAAACAAATAATATACCACATGTTTCTTTGAGTACAGTTGCTATATACATCTCCAACATGTAACATGGCCAAATAACAATGATAAGAGACATGAATATTAGTATTACAGGGTGATTAGCAAAACAAAACTACAGTCAATTAATGTCAATTAAGAGACATGAATATAACAGGGTGTTAATGAATGAGATGGGAACTTCATGAACGTAAATTTAAAAATAAAAATAAAATCTTTTAGAAAGAAAAAGGTTCCTCAAAAATTTAAAACTTGCAACTGTCACTCGGTCAAAAAGACAATCTTGTTTTTTTTTTTTTAGTATTTTATTATTATTATTTTAATCAAGGATGAATCCCTAACTTTACAATTACATTAATTAATAGGGAAAATTGAAGTTGAATTTGAAGCGGCTTGCTGAAATTTTTGAAGCAGTATCATCAGTCAATGAAGCCAGAACTTATGAAATATATTAACAATGCTCTAAAAGTCAAAGTGAGATTGTGACAATTTTTTTTTTTAATTTTTTTTATAACAGATTGTGACAAGTTTTTGTCAACTTGCTGAGCGTTTTTATATTTTATTTTACAGTTAAGGGGTCGATGGTTTTCTTATATGCTATAAAATTAAAATTAAAATTAATTTAATAATGTACTAGAAATAGTTATGATAATTATAACAAGAAAACAAAAACAAAAAAAAAACAAAAACAAAAATTATGATAATTATAAGAGCTTAATTTTTTTTTTCCTGAAAATTAGAGAAATGGCTTAAATACTAAACACCAAGAGATCGAACCAATTAAAATAGTAGACACATTCAATTCTTTTTTTGAGAAATAGTTTCAATCTATGGCCTCCATTCTTGATGACTAATCTTTATCATCAGACCAAGATACCAATTGATTTTTAATGTAGGGAGGTTCTAATCCTATATCTCTTTTTCAATGATAAGAAATTATACCAATTAAGCTAATTGGAACCCACTTGACACTTTCAATTCAAAAGATAGTTGCGTGCTAGATTATGTTTATGTGTATCACTATTGCTCTAATCACATTTTTTTAAAGAGTAAATTGATAATTAAATAACAAAAAGACATTTCTATAATAACAAAAAATCTACTACTGTCATTTTTTACAACTTATGATCTATAAATAATAATGGCTATATCAACACGTGTAATAGCATTAGTTTAATCATAATTTTAACTAACACCTTAAAATTGTGAAAATTTGTCTCTACCCACCACTCACATAATAATTCACATCCATGATATCTCCTAACGGAAAAACCCCTACTTGAGAGAAGCCAATTGTAGCTACTGTCTTTGTACGTGGAAGTTTCAAATTTTACGCGTTCATTATCCCAGAAATGACACAAACACTCGCTTGCTCTGTCATTTTGGCTGCTACACAATTGTAGCAAGCTAATCTATTTTAAATTGGGGTGAGGAAGCAAAACCAATACCTATTAATAGCTTCTTTTGTGTCCTACACTCCTCAGCATCCACTTTAAAACCACCTAAACAAACTCATATGCATTACTAACCACTCCACCTATATATATCCCTCTCCACTCCAATTATTTGCAAACCAGTACAACCCACCTCTTTCTCTATCTTAGTTTGCATTTTTTGTGTTAGTACATGCACATGAATATGGCTTTGAAAGGCATCAACATTGCCACTCTTTGGCACTTTGCTTTGGCTCTTATCATTGTTATGCTCTCCATTTCTAATGTTAGTCTTGCTAAGAAAACAAAGATCACTGGCTTGAAAATGAATGTGATTGATCATTGCTGGAGATGGAACCCTAATTGGCGAAGGAATAGACAACAACTTGCCACATGCTCAGTAGGTTATGCTGGGAAGATGACCAACAACATTGGAAGAGGCCTCACACAATATGTAGTCACTGAACCTAGTGACAACCCAATTAACCCAAAACCAGGGACCTTAAGATATGGAACAACCATGATCAAAGGGAAAAAATGGATCACATTCCAAAGAAGCATGCGCATTAGACTTGAGAAACCACTTCTCATTAGTAGTTTCACAACCATTGATGGTCGGGGTGTTAATATTCACATTGCCGGTAATGCATGCTTGATGATCTATAAGGTATTTAATTTACACCAATTGTTTTGTACAAATTTTCACAATTGCTTAGGTAACATATTGATTATTGATTAGCACACTATAAAAGTGATATCATAGATGATTTTCACATAAAAGTGATTGTTCTAGTGACTAGTCACAATATGACAACTTAACAAACTGTGAAATAAATTGTTGTGGTATCTCTCTAATATTTTTCATTACATTTAGCATTTTTGAGCTGACCAATTACTAAAATGTACCTTATATATCAATAGCAAAGCAACATAATCATTCATGGTCTTCGCATCCACCATTGTCAATCCCAACCACCTAGCACAGTAATGGGTCCAGACTCAAAGATAATTTCACTAGGTCAAGTTGATGGAGATGCAATTAGATTGGTTACTGCATCGAAGGTTTGGCTAGACCACAATACACTTTATGAGAGTGAGGATGGTCTTCTTGATGTAACTCGAGGTTCTACAGATATCACCATCTCCAATAACTGGTTCAAAAACCAGGATAAGGTCATCCTTCTTGGACACGATGATGGGTTCTTGCGTGACAAGAACATGAAGGTCACAGTCATGTACAATCATTTTGGACCTAATTGCAATCAAAGGATGCCAAGGTATGTAATTGATCCTCCTCATTCAAGGAATTCTAGACATAAACCAATCAATCATATATTTATGAAGCCACAACAATATAATATACTAAATCAACTATCTTATGCATACAAATAAAACTTTGCAGGATTCGATTTGGATATGCACATGTGGTGAACAACCTTTACCAGGGATGGATGCAATATGCTATAGGGGGAAGCATGAATCCTAGTGTCAAGAGTCAAGCCAACCTCTTTATTGCACCAAAATCACGGAACAAGGAGGTAAAATTTCAATACTTCCATTGTCATTTAAGTTACAAAAATGCATATACCCGTACTAACACATACACAATGCATAAAATTAATATTAACAGGTGACATGGAGAAATGGTGAAAGAGGGTCATGGAAATTTTACTCGGTAAATGATGTATTTGAAAATGGAGCTAGATTCATTGAAACAGGTGCTGGTGGGGTAAAACCAAACTATAGCCATGAACAAGTTTTCCCAGCTGCAGATGCAAGAACAGTGAGGTCTTTGACAAAATCAGCTGGTGCTTTACGATGCATACCACGATCTAGATGCTGAGGCAAAGAGTTTGAAGAGAAAAATGGAGCGTCAACTTGAAGGAGGTTGAATATAGAATATAGAAAATAAATAAAATTTATAGGAGTACATTGTTTTATCAATATTGGTCTTCAATGCAATTGTTGACTTAGCATGTCTATGGTTTTCCTTCTTCTTTTATATTTGGATAAAAAAAAATAGTGTCGCCTGAACTGTTGGGTATGCACATTTGTTTTTGTTAATTAAAGAAAAAATAGTGTTGTTTGAGTTGTCGGGTATGCTCTATAACATTTGAATGGAGTTTGTGATGTATGATATACTTTTGTGTTACAATTTCATCATCTCTTCTGTGTGTATGTTTGTTTTAATAAATAATAAATAAATTCCTTGACACAAGTAAAATGAAAACCAATTAACATTTGTGGAGCTAGCCAAAGAAAAACTTGTCCAAAAATGTACAGCATAAAAACAATGGCACATTGAACATTGAAAAAAAAAAATCCAATTTCAAATGAATAAATAAGTTGTTTATTTTACTAAAATAAATTTATAAATGAACTTGACATTTCCTCTCAAAAAAAAAAAAAAACTTGACATTGAATACGATTAGTACCATATTAATAACATGATAAAACAACATTTTGATTTTTTTTTAATAAATTTTGTATTTAAAATTTGTTATATCAATTTGTACAATTTATGTAATAGAATACATGATAGTCTTAACCTCACTCAAAATTAAATTTTCAAAAAGGTTGATGTGACATAATTATAAAATTCAGCTCTAAAGTGTGGCTCAAAGCTTCTGTTTTGCAAACTATACGTGCCCAAGTCCTTACCTTGTCTTCTAGGAATTTCTTGTAGGATATATTCAAGTAATCTTCTGTCAAATATATACTATATTAGGCTTGCATCCAAAGTAATCGAAAACATCCATAGAAAAATGAAGAATTATTACCCAAAAATGATGCAACTAGAGAAAGTCTATAGACACAAAAAATGAGACATGTGCTAATGTATCAGATTGTTAATGGTAAGTAAAAAAAAAATGATATCAATAGTGAATCTAAATAAGAATCAATACAGGCTTGTTAACTCAATTGTTGTCAAATTTTTGTGGGTATATACAACTATTATCCATAGTTGTTGCCCATGTCACAGAACCACCAATATTTCCACCACATCTAAATAGCCAACCCAAGGAAGGAACTACTCTACTAGTCCTTGTGGCATCACCAAGACAATCCATTCTTGCCTTTTGATTAAGTCGTATAACATTGCAACAAACTAGAACATACCACCACACATAATTGCCCCTTGCAATAATTGACATTATAGATTGATTAATTTTCCAGTGGCCTATATTGGTTTATTGTGTATTGTGGCCTCCAATAGGATATGTCAATTTCTTTGTATTCCCACGACCACAAGCAACAAAGACTATGTAGTCCAATGTTTTGTAACTAGGATTAGATAACAAGACAAACTTATGATTGAAAACATCACATCAAAATTTTCACAATGTTCAAGTTAGGTCAAATGTGGGAGCTTGATTTCAGTACGTATCAGGGAGGTGTGCACCAATTTAATGTCCCAACTTTTGTCTATAGCATCCTAACTAAAGAAGAAAAGGACTACATTGCCTTGACTTCTAGGAAGGAAAAGTTTATGGGTTTTATTAGAGGATGCATAACCCTCCTAGAGGATTAGTCTAGTGGTTTCTAGACTTCATGATTTATGAGGTTTTGAGTTCAAATCTCTTAGTCAATAATACTCGTTTTAAGGGTCCATTTGGTTGAAGGGATGAAAAAGTGGAAGGATAGAAATTTTTTTAATTTTTCTCCTTTTTGTTTGGTTGGGAGTGTAAAAGTGGAGGGATGGAAAAAATGAGTTTGTATAAATTTATTCATACATCCTTGTTAAAAAATGATGGCCAATTAATACAAAAAAGTGACAAACAACCAAAAAAAAAAAAAATCACCCAATTTATTAAAAAATAAAAATCATGTCCCAAAAAACAATCATGTCTAGTTAATCTCAAAGAAAAGAAAAGAAAAAAACAAAACAACTATCACGCCCACAACCAAAAAAAAAAAAAGGCAACATGCCCACCCACAGCCCAGGAAATCAAAAAAGGAAAAAAAAGAAAAAACAAAAAAGCAACATCCAAGAAAAAAAAAAGTGGGAAAGAGGCAATGTGCCCAGCACCAAAAAAGAAGAAGAAATGAACTAGACATGGGCATTTTTGTCCATTAAGCAATCTCAATTTCTCCTTTAAGTTTTCTCTCCATTTTAGGGAGAAAACTTTTTGGTAGGCCCGGGGAGAAAACACTTGGGCCTCACAATTTATTTTCTTTCTTCCCCCTCCGAACGAAACACAATTAAAAAAGTTTTACTTCTCATTTTCTCTCCAAAGTTTTCCATCCACCTTATTTCACCTCCAAACAAACACATCCTGAAGGATTTTTTTGCCTTTTGATTAGCATGTAGAACGTGGAACTATACACATCAAAACCAAATCCTCAATCGAAGTCACCCTTGTCACTATTTCATTATAAAGGTTAGCCACAACTTGAAGCAAAATGGAAGCTGGAAAAGGTTGTGGCCAATTTATACAACGATACATACCTTAAAACTCATTATAGCTCTCATAACTAGATAAATTTTAGTTACAAATTTGGTTGTAACTCAACAATAGAAAGATGACATATGCCCCTATTATGTACAATATACATGATTCACTTAAAATGATTATATACAATCATTTAAGTGTGGTTTAGTACGGCATGTACATTGCACATGACATGGACATATGTCCCCTCTTATTGTTTTTTTTTTAACCTAAAGTTATAAACAAGTTTATAGCCAAACTTTGTCTCTCATAAACCACCAAGAAACTAAAACTCTCCGGATAGGAAACAAAACTCTTAAGGATTGTACCACTCTAATTGAATTGGATAGAATTAATTCTTGAAAGTTAGTACACAATATATCTCTTTGTTTATATTAACAATCTTAGACTAGTTAATAAAGAAGATACAATTATTTTAATTGCTTCAAAGTTTAAAAGAGAAAAATGTTGATTCACAAATGATTAAATCATTTTGTCACGCTTCCTTAACATATAAATAAGTTGTCTAAAATCATAAAATGTCAATATGTGTTTGAGGAAACCTTTGAAAGGCACCCCCACCTCCTCCTCCCCCCCCCCCCCCCCCCACCCCACACACGCGTGCACGCACACACACACTCACATATATATTTATATATAAATTGGGATTATTGAAATTATTTATTGTACTTGATGTATTACACATTCCTCTCTCGTAGAGCGCATTCTACCTATAAATCCTATTTTGGGGTCTAACTTTATGTGATAAGAAAAAATTAGTACACTAGGTGCATGAAATCATATCTCTTGGGGATGGATGTGACATTTAGGACTTGTTTGTTTTGATGTAAAAACTAAAAAGTGTTGTGAAACTCGATATTTTGATGGAAAACAATTTATTTTATGGTATTTGGTTACACATTTGGAAAATATTTTCATGTGTTTAATTGGTGGTGAAATAATTTTAAAATCTTTTTATGAGAAAAGAAAAAAAATACCTGTGCTTTTTATATTTACCATAAAAAAATATATCAAATTTTTTTTAAAGTAATTTATTAACAAATGCTCTAAGGGCACCGGTTAACTGGACCCTAAAACTAATTAACTATCTAACAAAAAATTAGTGATAAACTCGCATCCTCCTTCCCTGCTAGATCTGAAGAACCATCGAAACTCAACCAGCAGGAGAGATGCCGCAAAATCTGTTGGAGAAGCTGCCAGAGTTACAGCAGTTAAAAAAAGAAAATGACTTTCATCTCTTTTTCCATGCCCTCCTTCCCAAATCATGAAACCAATCTTCTTCTTCTTCTTCTTTTTGTGAGTAAATCATCATGAAACCAATCAAATAACCACACAAAGATTAGAACATTGGCATAAGTTAAAATTAACAAACTAGGCATAGCATCTAACTCACGTCCGTCAGTGGCAATTTCCTTACTACGGCCACCACCATTAAAGTCATTAATTTAGTAGAATTATAAAAGGTTAGTGGCTGCAAAACCAAAGCTGTGGAGGTCCAAAATCTGTTGTGTACTCCAGCAGCGTCTCTGGTGGGTTGAGGTTTGGTGGTTCTTCAAACCCAAGGAAAGAAGGACGGATTAGCTGGAGCAAGGACTGATTGTGTGTGGCGAGTCATATTCTTTAATTTGTGAAAAATTGTTGCAATTGGAGGATGTAAATTATAGGTTTTGCACCGTATCTTTATTGAATTTAGACTCTTCCTTAATTAATTAGTCTTTTACATCGAACCTAAATCAGACCATGAATGTCCACATTCAGCTAATGGCAATGTTGGCTGGGCTAGTACTATGAATTGGAGCACCTAGGCCAGCTTATTCTGACACAAGACTTGGTCAGGCTTAATATATTCTCAATAAATGGTGGACAATAAAATGGTGTATAAGAATCAACGATTTGACAATTCAGCAGTTGTGAAAGTTGTGAAATTTATTATGATCTCAATCTCACTTGATGCTACCATATTTAACTAATAATATTTACAAAAAAAAAAAATCATTTTTCCCATAATGTACCATGCATTCCTGATTTAAAGTTTAAACAATATTTCAGGAAATCAACCAATCAAGTATAAAATTGCCATTTTTCTCACCAAAAAAATAAAAGATCCAACAAGATATGAGGAAAGTTAGTAGCTACCACTTATCTCATTTAGAAGAAAGAGAAATGATATGTGCTAGAAGAAAAATAGCACAAAAGAATGATAAATTTAGAGGATGATGTAAAAAAAGAAAAAAGAAGAGAGGAGTGACCAAATTTAGCATCCGTTTGGATACCAATGAAAAATGAAAATTATTTCACTATTTAACTTATTTTTGGTACTATTTATGGACTTCACTGCACTTTTTGGTATTATTCATGGGTTCCACTGTACTATTTCAGTTAACTTTTACATTTATCTATAGTACTTTCAGTAATAAGTTTTCAGTTTCAACAACTTTCAATAATAAGTTTTCAGTTTCAGCAACATAAGTAGTATCCAAACAGATCCTTAATAATTTTTTTTGCAAATTTAATAATTTATGTACCATAATTTAGAGACCTTTTAGACCAAGTCTATATATATATTTTTTGTTGCTGAATTAGACCAAGTCTATTTTCACATGTAGAAATTTTTTTTTTTCACATGTAGAATCATTAGTAGGAACACACACTATGATATGTGTGTTTTCCACTATGGAGTATTGACCAGTGAATTTTGGGAGACAATTCCGGCTGTTTGTTCTTTTCAACCTTTATTTATTTATTTATTTTTATCTTTGATTCTCAAAAAGGAATTTTTTTTTTTTTCATATTTCCCTACTAAAAAAAAATCAGTTTTTTTACATTATAATCATTAAAAAAATAAATATTGATTTTTTTTTAATTTTTAATTTTTTTCCCCAATTTGAACTTTGAACACTGTTTGACCGTCTCTCAAGACCACACCCCAGTGACACACTCTCCCTCCTCTTCTCAAATCCTATGCGTGCTTACCTCAGAACAGTAAGAGTTAACAAAAACCAGCTAAAGTACCATACAGTCTTTGTTTGAAAGAGAAAAAAAAAAAAAAAAAAAAGAGAAAAAGAAGAGGCTCAATGTCCTAAGTAATAGCAACCTGACATAGACATCTAAGTTTGGTACTTTTGGTGGGCCACCACACTGTCTTTCCAATATAGTCCTTCCCTTCTTATAGTCAGAGATACACCCCCCTACCACCCTGACTACATTACAATAAAGAAAGAAAAAGGTTTTTACTCTCTTTCTTTTTTTTTGCTTTGACAAGTAAAGGTCTTTACTCTTATTTAGTCTTTAGTCATTAGTCTTTACTAGTACTACTACTACAGTACTACTACTTCATAGTAGCACAGTTCACACACAAACAAACCCACTTTTAATTCAAAAGCTCATATTTTTCAATTCATTTTCTTTTCCTTCCTCCAACTCCCCCCTTCTTGTCTTTTTCTCTTTTTCTTTTTCCACCTTCTGCATTTTCCTGTCAAAACCCTAGATTTCATTTCAAATCTAGGGTTTTGTTTCTCTTGGGTGGTTGAGGCATGATCCAGGAACTGCAAGGTTGTTGACCTTCAGTGTCTGTAAGTCTGCGAGCTTCTGATTTTTCTACATTTCTTCTGCTATAAAGCTCTGTTTTTATTTATTTATTCAGGGTTTAGAACTGTTTCAGCTTTTAACATCACTTTCCTTCTGTTTTTTTTTTTTTTTTTTTTTTCTTTGTGGGTAAAGATAAAAAATTTTTGTTGGGTTCTTAGATTTTCACCATTTCAAGAAAAACCCTTGTAAAACCCTTAATTTAGAATCTCCTTGTGTTTCTAATTTGAAGATTTTTAGGGTAGAAGGGGATCTGTGTCATTTATTTTTCATTCTTTTTTTGGGGGTAAAGATTCAAAATTTATGTTGTGTTTGATTAGCTTTTCACCATTCCTAGAAAAACCCTTGCAAAACCCCTTTTTTTTTTTTTTTTTGAAAGCTCCGTTTCTGGTTGAACTTTTGGTGATGATTTTAGAATTTCTAGTCTAGTTAAGGGATCCAGGTTTAAAGGGTATAAAGTTAAAATCTTTAGGCTCCAAAATATTTAAGTTTTTGAGTAACAAATCAATCAGTAAATGCATGGATGGGAGGGAAGCCATGGCATTGTCTAGTGGGTCAGCTTCATATTACATGCATAGAGGTGGAGTTAGTGGGTCTGGAGCACAGTCTGGGATGATACATGTACCACCTGGGTTCAGACCCTTGCACAGTCAGGGTATTCCAGCTCAGTCCAATGTCAGGGTCAGCTCGGTTGGACCAACATTTTCAGTAGAGCCACCACATCCCAATTTCACTCATGGCATTAACATGGGAGTGTCTCCTGGTGTTCCATCTGGTGAGCCTATAAAGAAGAAGAGAGGAAGGCCCAGGAAATATGGTCCTGATGGCCCAGTTTCTCTTCAATTGTCTCCTATGTCTGCTGCTCCTAATGCTACACCCGGATCAAACTCATCATCTCAAAAGCGGGCCAGAGGGCGGCCACCTGGGACTGGCAGGAAGCAGAAATTAGCTGATCTTGGTAAATTTTGCTTTTGTTTTGTTTTTGGTTTATGTTAAGTTTGATATGTTGTCACTATCTTGACCATAGTCTTAACTCATATTCCAGTGTGGTAGAAAGCAATTTGATTCTCATATATTGTATTTCGATAATGATTAATTATTATGCTTATTTTTTTATTGCCATAGAATTGTCCAATGATACAGTTTTGCTGGAAAAATTAGTGCCTATCTAATTCTTCTTTCTTCCCTTGAAAAAAGAAGAGGACTTTTTGGGTTTTATGGGGTGATGCATATTGTGCTATTTCAGTGAACATCGTTTAGTTATTTTATTGGGCTAACATGCAATAATTGTGGTTCTTGTCATCATTTTTCATAACTTCCATTCATTGGTAGCTTTTCTTATCATTTAGATCTATAGGTACCTTCAACCTTGTTCATTAGCACATGCCAGTTTTAATGATTACTGAAATTTTCAATGGATATCTTCTTTCATTGGCTGTGTCCTTGATTTCCTCATTAACAGTTGAAATCTTATTAGAATGAACATCTCATAGACATAATCAGGAGTTGTAAAATTGAGGTAAATCATTGCAATAAGGAGAGGCCCTGGCCATTTTCTAGCTTCAATACTTTACAGTCCTTATGTAACTGAAGATTATGTTAGTAATAGCTGATTGAAATTTTAATTTTGGTGTGTGTACATAGAGGTCTGTGGATTCTTTTTCAGTACTTTATGTTTGTTTTCATAGGTGAATGGATGAACAATTCAGCTGGAATGGCTTTTTCACCACATGTTATCACCATTGGAGTAGGGGAGGTATGTTACATACTTTCAAATTACTTAGACATCTAAAATATGATGCACATATTGAGTTCACCAAATTCCTCTGAGAGAGCCCAAGAAGCTGACGTTATATACATCCATAACTGTCTGTTTTCTTTGTCTTAGCTGTTGAGATAGATTACATATGAACACTAGTGGAAATTGCTTCCTCATGTAGGGAAGAAAAAACTTGAAACTCAATGATTCCAGGGATGCAAACAGATAATGCTTTATGATCTGTTAAATGGTTTCCTTCTATAACTTGGTAGAGGTTTGTGATTCACATAGCTCTTATATTGATGGTAATAGATTCCAAAGGTTTTCTTGTACTGTTGTACACAGGTGATAGTTAGGAAAAAAGTGATAAGATGATGAATAAAGTATGATCCTTTATGTGTTGTGACATATAAGCTACATGAATATTGTTTGTAATAGATCCAATATATATGGTGTAGTTACACATGCTGGAAATTGGACCACATAGTTTTATAGATGAGATCCATCAGAAGAATATAGATTAGGAAGAAAGTCACAATTACATGCAAATCCGTGCATATACGAATTGTTCTGCTGCAAACATGTACAATTTTGCACGTATCAATGTCAGCCCAAGTCTTGTTAAATGTTGCTATAAGTGGCTTTTAGTAAAGGCCTCTATGTTGGATCTCGGGTTTGGTGGCAACTGAACACTTCACAGTTATTGCTGAAGGGCATGCTAAATTTAATTTTTAATTATTAGGGTGATTGTTTCATGTTTTTCTTTGCAGGACGTTTTTTCTTTATGAGTATTTTTCTTTGCAGGACATTGTTGCAAAAATACTGTCATTTTCACAACAGAGACCAAGGGCTCTGTGCATCTTGTCAGGCACTGGTACAGTTTCTTCAGTAACACTACGGCAACCTGCATCAACGGGTGTCAGTGTCACATATGAGGTTGAAGCATTCAATTATCTCTCTCTCTCTCTCTCTCTCTGTCACACACACACACACAGTATTCCATTGTGATGTCTTCTCAGTCCGTCATTATTTGAATTTTTATTCTGAGAGTGGTATGAAGGTCAAAATTTCTCTTTTCTTTGTGCAAAGACATATACAAACCCATTAAATTATGGTTATTTTTATTTTTATTTTTATTTTTAATTTGTATACTATTTCAAAGTGTGCACTGTTCTCTCTGCTCTTAATTTGTCTTTATTATATATACTATAGTTCTTTTCAAAGTTGATATATTTAGTATATAAATACTGTTGAACAGAACAGTTTTTTTTTAATTAATACTGACAAATGAGATATGAGAGCGGCTGTGTATTCATTTTATACCTATTACAATGGCTTCAGTGCTTCATTAGTGCAGTCAGAGCTAACCAAAGTAGGCTAAGTTTTGAGGATTATGTTTAACAATTAGAGAAAAATTTTGTATATGGTATGAGTTTTGGGTTAGAGGCTGTAAGCATGTTACTTGAGGGTTGGGATTTTAAGTGTGCTTCTAAGCTCCAAGGGTGAGGGGATGCAATAGTTGGCAGATGAGGGAATAGGATTTTTTTTTGGAGAGGTGGTGGGGGAGGACAAAGGATTACTTAGTTTCTATTTGGTTGGGAGGGAGAAAAATGGTTGGAGGGTAGAAAATGTCTTTCTTCCATGTGTCTCTAGTAGAGAGGATGTAAAAGTAGAAGGATAGAGAGTAAATTATTATTATGCTCATATCATTAAAAGTGGAAGAATGAAAAAGTGGAGGGGTCATTTTAAAAACAGTTTTTATCATTTAAAATGGGTGTCCTAGGGCTTGTTTGGTTGGGCTTTAAAAAATAATAATAATTATCATTAAAATCTTGTTTAAAAACCATATCTTAAAAACCTTATCTAAATTTAATGTGCAAACACCAAAAGCGAAAACATCTTTTTGGTGTTTCATATTTCATTTTCTGTTTTCTTTAGCTCTCCCTCTCCAACTCTTTCTTCTCTCCACGGCTATGCTTGGTTGGGAGGATGGAAAAAGGGGGAGATGGAAAATGTTAGGAGAATGAGAAAGTGAGAGGGTAGAAAATGTTTGTATTTTCCATTATGTGTGTTTGGTAGAGAGGATAGAAAAGTTGAAGGATAAAGATTAAATTACAACTATGTGCTTATTATTAAAAGTGAAAGAATGAAAAAGTGGGGGTAATTTTGTGCTAATCTTCTTATTTCCATTTTCTCTCATATTTTCTTACCGATTTGGAATGAAAAAAAAATGGTGGGCTCGGGTGGAAAACATCCAACCCTTTTTTTTCCTTTCCTGTGTCACTCGAACCAAATAATTGAAAACCACATTTTCCTCTCCCTTTTTCTTCCCCCATTGCCATCCTAGCTTTACTCCAACCAACACAGCACAAGTCTCTCTCTTCCACCCCAAAAGAGCAAACCCCCTGCCTACAAATGACAAGCACCGCAACTCCTCCAATCACCACCACTACTCCCACCACCACTAATTTGGTGAGAGCTCTCCCACAATGAGTAGAGACTGCGATTTGAGGCTCAAGTGGTCCCACAACAAGAGGCAAGGGAGGTGAAACCGGCCTAAATATCATGACAAGAAATGCGAGCCATCGGATGAAGAAGATTGTGAAGATAGTACTAGAGGGGTGTTCTGTGGAGAGAGCAATGACGATCATGATCCAAAGCGATGGATTTTTCCAGAATTAGTCTGTTGTGATTTCCTGGGGTGATGTTTTGGGAGATTTTTTGTTGGGTGATTTGTGATATTGTTCTAGAGTTGGTTGGGTGATTTGTGTGTGTGTGTTTTTTTTTTCTGAGCTGGTTTTTTGGGTTATTGAGGTAAATAAATATATTAAAAAAAAAAAAAAAACTTGAAATAGAGATACATTTGCCAAATAATTTTATTTTATTTTTTTATTTATTTATTTTTTTTTTCTTTTCATCTTTTACATTTAAAACCTATACAAAAACATGTCTTAAAAATCAATTTCAAAACCATATTTATCCTTTTTGAAAACACATTTTAAGGGGGGGTGAGCCAAACAACCCCTTGGCTTTTTTAGGTTTTGGGGAAAGGTGTTTTCTCTTTAAATGGATGAACTTCTTGATTGAAAGAAATAGTTTTCAAGCTTTTACTAGAGGAGATCCTTTAAACGTTTGTTTGTGATGCTCTTTTATAATTATTACTATTATTATTAAGGTAAATTATAATAACTTTGCTTAAGGATTGGGGACTCTTATTTTTATACACGACACTCCACCCCTTGAGGTTTTGATTCAAATAATAATTAACCCGTTATGACCATTTATGTCTATTGCAAATTAAGTCAAAATACATATTTTTAAAATTAAATTCCCATCCAGCATAACCTCAAAATAATGTTTAATAACCAAATTGATTATAAGATTAAAAAAAAATTTAAATAATAACTAAAGGGGTGTAAGTGTCAACTTTTGGAAATATGAGGGGGTTTCTTACATTTCTTCGACCCTCAAGGGAGGCTAGTGTATAACCGTGGTTGGTATGCGATACTAATGGGTTCAAATTAAACAATTTCATTCTAGCAGTATTGAGGGTCTGTTTGGGATCCGCTTATTTTGCTAAAGCTGAAAACTTTTTGTTGAAAGTACTGTAGATAAAGGTAAAAGTTAGCTGAAATAGTATAGTGAAATTCATGAGTAGTATCAAAAAGTGTAACGAGGCTCATGAATAGTAGCAAAAATAAGTTGAATAGTAAAATAAGTTGGCAAAAAATAAGCTATCCAAATGCAACCTGAGTTATCCTAGTTTGTGATAATTAGTGGGATTAGTCAGTAATAGATGGAGTTAGTTGCTTTTGATGAGAGTAGTGCTGCTTTTGATGAGAGTAGTGAACCTCAGAAACAGAGGTGATAGTGACATGTTTACAAAGGCATGATTGGTGAGCACTTGACAAAAGAAGAAAAAAATTTCACAGTGGTGGTGTTTTAGTGAATCAAGAATTGTAATGGACTTGAGTTAAGTTAGTGATTGTTGTGGTCAAAAGCCTTGTAACTCAATTAGTTAGCACCTCCTGATGTTTCCATGACATCCTGGTTTCAAATACCCCCTCCTTCTTGTAACTATACAAAAAGAAAAAGAAGGGATTATTGTGGGGATTGATGGTGGCTGGTTCTGTTGAAAGTGACACTCAGGGTTTTTCAACTTCAAAACACAGTTGAACCAAATGTACATAATTGTGCATGTTAAGGTTTGATTAACATTCAACTTGAGCTCAGCATAGGACTTTGTGGGGCCTATACTAGCCTAAACTTGTCTTGAGCTATCAAATTTCAGCTTAATGAGGCCATTTTTAGAGTATGGTTGAGGCAATGCGATGCATTGAGCATCTTTGTGGATTTATGCTGTGCAGCATTGGCTTTAGAGAACAATGGTGCTACTGAACAGAAATAAAATGGTGTATGATGTGGTGAGTTTGGAAGGAAAGAAATAGTAGGTGCTTTGAAGATAATGAGCGTTCTATGCCTGATCGTCAGTGTGGAGAAACCAACCCTTTTCTTCAATTTTGGATTTACTTGATTTATGTAATTTTTGTATTTGATCCATACACCCTTGTGTATGGAAAATTATTGCAAAGTCCGGGACTATGCAATAACAGCCCCCTTGTATACTCCCTCTATACTTGGGTGTCTATTTTTTGATATCAATAAATTTTTATTACTTATCAAAAAATACAATAAAATAAAATGGTGTATGATTTTATGCATTGTTTTACTATTTTTTTAAATCTTCCCCCCATCTACTCTGCACAGTTAGTTTTTGCAGTTAGATAAGCTTTTGGCCATTTCTTGTGTATCATATATTCTGGTATATATCTTTTTCTTTTCAAACAATTTATAATTTTTTTTTGTTTGTTTGTTTTTATAGGGCCGTTTCCAGATATTATGCTTGTCTGGTTCCTACTTGGTTGCTGAAGATGGTGGCCCACGTAATCGTACCGGTGGCATAAGTGCTTCCCTTTCAAGTGCTGATGGTCATGTTATTGGTGGTGGTATTGCAATGCTTATTGCATCTAGCCCAGTTCAGGTATTTCCTGGATTGACCTGAATTTTGTCATACCTTCCTAGAATACTAGGCCTGATTGGAATGTCATCATGCTTGCATGCTGCTTGTGTGGGAATAGATGTTTATGTGGATGTGGCATGGAATGTGTTCTCTGGAGATGAAAAGGTTTTTTATTTTTTTGGGGGAGGGGGAGGGGGAGGGGGAGGGGTTTCATTTAACATGTGTGTTTTGTAATATGGTATGGTTTTACTTTGATAAGTTTTTGTTATGTTTATAGCTGATTGTGTTTACATGTGGGGCGGTTGAATATTTACTAGTGCCAGTGGTTTGGGTGGTGGTTGGGAATACATTGTTGTGTTTTGTGAGCCTAATACGTTATCAATATGTTGCTCACTGCAGGTGGTAGTGTGCAGTTTTGTATATGGCGGTTCTAAAACCAAGCCCAAACAATTGGCCTTGGCTGGTGCCATAGGTAACGAGGGTTCTGAGGCTCAGCGTAGTGATAAGTTAGCTACACCAACTAGTGCACCGTCTTCTCAAAATTACAATCCCTCAGGGATAAGCGTTTGGCATGGTTCACGGCAAGCTGAATTGAGAAACAACCCCCACACCGGTATTGACTTGACGCGTGGATGAAAGTTTGCTGCAACAGACACATGACAATTTTGTATATATGTGTTGTTGTATATGAACTTGATGATTCTGAGAGAATTGTAACTTTTACAACTCCAGCTTGTTTGCCCAATGACGGGTGACGGGTTTGTGCTAACATGTTCTGTAACAAAGCCATCATTTCTAGATTCTCATGTTCTGTAACAAAGCCATCCTTTCAAGATTCTCACAAAACGATCTTACTGAAAAGTTCATAATTTGAAGTGTTAGGTTTATGCGTGGGGAAAACCTAGAATGCCTAGTTGTCTATGATTAAATTCAGTGAGGAAAAAGCAGTGTCACTTGGCAAATCTTAGGCATCTGGATTTACAAAACACACAAAATGCACTTTTAGTCTCTTACACAAGGTCTTTTTTCATACTTAAAAAGAGATTTTATCCTAAGTTTTAATTATATTATTCTATAGTAATTCTATAGTAATATTATCACTGCTAATACTGAAAAGTGAGATGAAATAATAAGAGATAGGTGATGTTAATGAGTGTCTTTAGGACAATTGTTATTAAACTATAATAAAAAAATTTTAATATTATTTTTATGAGAAATATAAAAAATTGTTAACAAAATTAATTGTTTTATCATTTTTCTATAAAATGATTTTAAAATAAATTTATAAACTAATGTCTTTAGGCATTTGTTAACATTTTCCATAATAGATAAGCAAATGACAGGAAGGCCTTTGACTTTTTATTATTATTTACTTTTCTTTGTATTGGAGGGTTAACACTGATGTTTAATAATAATAATAATAATAATAATCAAAGAAAGTCACTAAATCTCTTGTTATTTGATTGATTTAAAAAAAAAAAAATTTAAGAAAAGTTAGAATACGATGAAGGGTGAAATGCATATAGTCTCCAACATGAAGTACTAGAAAACCATACTAGGGAGTTATCGGGAAATAACCTCTTTTAGCAAGGAAGGCCAAACTGGGCCTAATTATATTGAACTTCATTACCCAAAATTTTGAAAATTTATTTATACATAGTAAATAGTAATACCTTCCACAACATGTAACCCTAAAATTACAATTTGGACACCATCATAAGATTTGGATTATTTGTTAGTTTCTTTGATTTACAAGAAGAATTGTCGTTCATCATCGAGATGGATCTTCCCAAGAATATTTTGTCCCAAGAATATTTTGACATATGGGAAATTGATCTCACACCAAATCATTTAATTCAATTTGGCCTCGATTTTTCGAGAAATAATTTTTCAAAATCATTATTATTATTATTATTTTTTGAAGACAAAATCATTATATTTTCATATTGAATGGTTTCAAAATCATAATTATTAGTATAATGAAGGAATTTTCAATAAGTTTACTAGAGTAAGAAATGAATTTAAACTTTTTAGAGAAGATTTGATATAAGACTTGTAGTTAACTGGCATCTCTTGAGGAAATGTTCATAGTTCAAATTATCATTCCTCAATTGGTGTTTTAATGGAAACTAGTTTGAAAATTCGCATTTTAGACAATACAACCTAGTTGAGCTTGGAAGACATACGATAATACTAATGGAATGAGCCTGCAATGGGTTTTAATTAAGTTAGGGAAAAAAATGGTGAATTGTTTATGGTAAATTTCTATAAAAATTAACAGGGACATAATATGTCTGATAAATTCCCTCTTGAGATGGCTTGCAACTCGAAAGAGCATAAAGTCATAAACTCTTGTTTAACCTCTCATGCTATGAAAAGATATGATTTTGTTTAGGTCTAACAATTCAAGTTCCAACTCAAGTTCCAACTCTTAAATCATACGAAAAGCAAACTTCTTCTGTTCTCCTACTGTGATGTTACATTAGTTTATTGAAACACCTTCACTCCTAAATTTTCACCAAAGTTCAATTTAGTTTTAAGAAGTTTGCCTATAAATATTCTCAAATTCACCTTTTCCCTTTCCCATTTTCTACATTCTTGTCATTCAAATCTCATTAACTTTTCAAGCATCTAGCCATGAAAGTGACAATGGGGTTCCTTTAATATACTTGTTCTTTCTTATGTACTTGTTACTAACTATTCATGCCAAATCAAAGTTAGTATCAAGGAAAACATATATTATAAGCATGGATATGACCTTCATGCCTTAAGCCTTAACCAATCATCACAATTGGTATTCCTCCACCATTCACTCCCTCAAAACTACAAATCATGCATCATCAGAATACGATGAGTCTTCACCATCACTTCTATACAGTTATGATCAGGCCATTCATGGTTTTGCTGCTCTTCTTTCTCAAGATGAATTAGAGGCGCTAAAGAATTCACCGGGTTTTGTCTTGGCTTCTGAAGACAGGACTTTCAAGTTTCAAACGACCACCTGAGTTCCTCTCCCTCAATCCTAATACTGGCTTATGGCTAGCTTCAAATCAGGGTGAGGGTGTCATTGTTGGTGTCATTGACACCGGAATTTGGCCAGAAACTAAGAGCTTCAATGATGATGGCATGACTAAAAATCCAAAAAGATGGAAGGGTAAGTGTGAGGAAGCGCAAGAGTTTAATGCCTCCATGTGTAATAAAAAGCTCATAGGTGCTAGGAGCTTTGGCAAGGGTCTGATAGCTAATAAACCAGGCTTCAATATTAGTGTGAACTCTGCAAGAGACATGGTTGGTCATGGAACATTAACTTCCTCCATTGTTGCAGGGAATTACGTAAAGGGTGCATCTTTTTTCGGCTATGTTACCGGCACAGCAAGTGGTGTTGCACCACGTGCTAAGTTAGCCATGTACAAGGTCACAGGGAAATCTTCTACCTACGAATCCGATGTTATTGCTGCCATAGACCAAGCCATTGCTGATGGTGTGGATGTGATTTCCCTATCTATGGTCTTTCTTAATGAGTCAGTACCTCTAGAAGAAGATAATTTAGCAAAAGCTACATTTACTGCCATGGAGAAAGGTGTGTTGGTTTCTACTGTAGCAGGAAATAGATAAGGTGACCAAAGAATAAGGAATGGGTACCCATGGGTCATGACTGTCACAGCTAGCACCATTGATCGATTGTTTGCTGGAACTATAGCACTAGGGAATGGGGAAGACATTGTTGGGTGGAGCATTTTCCCTGGTAAGGCCTTATTTCAAAATGCAAGATTATTCTACCCCAAGATCCTGAGACCGTGTGATAAAAACGGAATGTCCCTAATGGCATTATTGTATGCCGTGATGAATATGCTAAGCTTAAATCTCAAGCGTGGTCATTGCTCGATTCAAATGTGTTAGCAGCTATAATTATCATTGATAATCCTTCAACATATGTAATGGAGGATATGCATTTTCTTCCTCTCCCTTGCATTTTGATTAGCTCAGATAATGCACGGGTGTTGAAGGATTATGTAAAATCTGCCAAGTTACCCATTGCCAACATGACATTCCAACAAACCATGATAGGAGTTAAGCCCGCACCAGTCGTGGCTAGTTATGCACTTAGAGGTCCTTCACCTCACACCCCATGCGTCTTAAAGCCAGATATAATGGCACCCGGGTCACTAATTTTGGGTGCTTGGCCTCCAAATACTCCAGTAGGTGAAATCCAAGGACAAACAGTTATACCAAGATTTTTTGGTTTCATATGGGACATCTTTGGCATGTCCTCATGCTACTGGTGTGGCTGCACTTCTAAAAGGTGCACATCCAGAATGGAGTCCTAAAGTCTGCTATTATGACCACTGCTGACCATTTAGATAATACCAATAACCCAATTTGAGACAATGAGAACGGTTTGAAAATTGCTCCACCTCTGGCCATGGGGTCAGGTCATATTCGTCCAAATCAAGCACTTGATCCTGGTTTAGTTTATGATGCAACCCCACAAGACTATGTGAATCTCTTATGCTCCATAAATTTTAACAGTACACAAGTCTTGAATTTCACTGGATCAAACAGTTATAGCTGTTCAAGCCCTGCTTCTGATCTCAACCACCCATCATTTATAGTTCTACTCCGTGAACGTAAGAGAAGGGCATCACTCATCATTCAAAACTATCACAGAATTGTAACCAATGTTTGACAAGATGCTTCGACTTACAAGGTGATGTTGACAGCACCAGAGGGTTCTATGGATGTGGTTTCACCAGAGAAGCTAATATTTAGGAAGAGAAATGAAAAGAAGTCATATAATCTCACTATAACATATGGAGGGAAAGCAAAATCTTCATTCGGTACACTTGTTTGGGTTGAAGAAAATGGAAATCACGAGGTTAGAACTCCCATTGTAATATCACCCGATGTCTATAAAACAAGCACTGGCTTGTGTTAGTTGTAAATCTAAATTGAAAATGCATGAGCTCATGAATCACTAAATCAAAGTTTTGACTAAGATGGTTTGGCATTGTCAATATCAAGGTAATCAATACCATACCACTATCAGCCTTATCAATGTAATATATTGTAACCGCTATTAAACTAGTATTGTTACTCTTCTTAAATGTAGCAAATTAAATACCTGTTTGTATTAGGAATTTTTGGAATGCTTTGGCCGGCACAATAAAAAAAAATTAAATAATTAAAAATATATATTATAAAACATGTTATTCAAGCTAATACGTTGGATTAATGTACTTAGACTAATATTAAGCCCAAAATGGTACATTTGTTTAAGTAGAAACCACTTTTTATATACTTTCGGTCTCTTTATTATATTTCAAGTTATAAACTCCTTACATTCTCAAAAAAAAAAAAAAAAAAAAAAAGTTATAAACTCCTTAAAAGCTGAATTGGAATCTCTTGCCATTTTTGGTCACTTAATCGCTGATGCTAAACTTTTTGCAAAATCCTTTAGCTTTATTAATTTTTCTCGTGCACGTCAATTTGCCAATTTTGTAGTTAATAGCTTTGCTAGACATGCTAGAAATATCACAGTTTTATTGGTGTGGATTGATGATATTCCTCCACACATCAATGTTGAATTTCAAACTGATTTGGCTTTCCTTTAATTAAATTTGCAGCATCTTTCTATTAAAAAAAAGTTACTCAAAGTGATCCAAACTACTTGAAGTGAATATTTTACTTCAAGGATATGGGTTTCGGGTTCGAAATTGCCCAACTTAATAGGACTTTTTGAGAAATGCACAAGTCAACAACGAAAACAAGGAAAATCCTAAATTATCATACCTAAATTACCAAGCCTACTCAAGTTAAGACAAATTGCAAGAAAAGCAAACAACCTACTTAACAAGATTAACTCCTAATCTATATATATATATATATATATATATATATTGC
This sequence comes from Quercus lobata, assembly GCF_001633185.2. NCBI lineage: Eukaryota > Viridiplantae > Streptophyta > Magnoliopsida > Fagales > Fagaceae > Quercus > Quercus lobata. The sequence continues at coordinate 34,218,064 of NC_044915.1, forward strand.
AGGGACTGGGTTTGAGTACTTCTGCTATCAGATGTGTGGACTCAAGCCCAACTAGCCCAATACAATAAATTTGTAGAGAAAATTGGTTCAAGAACTAGGCTTTAATAAGGGTTGAAACAACTAGGCATGGTTATGAGAGAATTGAATGGCAGAGACTCGAACTAAAGTATGAACTTCTGTCCTCGGCCCTATCCGAGGAATTTATGGTTCTTATTATTTCTTCCATGCTTAGTTACAAGGGTTCTAGAGATGATACAAACTACTACTGTCTTCCCTCTTTCTTATTTTTTCTTGATCCCCTTTTCATGGAGGATCTCTTTACATTATATAGTTCTTTTCAGTTGATCTTGGCCTTCCATTTGTTGGTCATGCAGGTCACTACTTAAGTGTTCGTCCCATCAGCCACCTTCTTAGACCGTCTGTGAGTTGCAGCAACTAAGGAAATACTGTTCAGGGGTCATTTCCTCATTAATGCGGCCAGAATGTTGGTTGTGAGCATTTATGCGGAGGTGACAATTTCTCCTTGAATTGCTCCTCCACCATGCTCTCATGGTCGACCTATAGTACTTGTTCCTTTTCTTGGGACGCTCTGGAGGGTTATCGTTGATGGCTTGCCGTTCTTTCCATCTGGGATCTTGGAGTGCTGAGGACGGGATCGTCCTCGGCAACGTTTTCAGGCCATTTGGGCTTTCTTTGTTCGTCCTCGGCCATTTCTTCCTCCTCGGCGTGGGCTTTGGGCTTAGTATAAAGTGGGCCAGGGTTGTCAGATTCTTTGGCCCCACATATATATATATATATATATATATATATATCTAAAAACTGAAGCGTAGCATTTACTGGTATTACGCTCTTGTTGAGCCACATCATCCACCCATTTTCAACATTCTTTCTCTTATTTTTTTAAGTCTTTTTTTTATATTAATTTTCCAATTTATTGTATACTTTCTCTAACTTTTCCCCTCCTTTTTACCTTTTTATCTCCCCATTACTATTTACCTTAATATCACTTTTCCTCTATCTCTTTATCTTCCTTTATTTTTTGCTTTTCTTATTCCCCTCATCTTACTATATATTTACAAGTAGCTTTTCCATTCTATTCTTAGTTTTTTCACACACCAAAGGTTATTTCTCTCTCTTTCTCTTGATTTTTTATTCTTTCTTGCAACTCTACTTTATATTGATGAATCATTGTGATTTTTAAAACTCTATATTTTGTTCATACGTTTTGGTGTTGTATTTTTTAATTCCCCATCACAAGTAGTCTCCCTCTCTCTCTCTCTCTCTCTCTCTACAATAAAATTTAGAGAAAAAAATTATACATATTCATTATAAGTTTGATATGAGCTTTGATTATCATGATAATCTCTTTTAAGAGAATGAATAATTTATTTAAATAAAAATTATACATACATACATATATGTATGCATATATTTATTTATTTAGCTTAAATATATAATCAACCTCATGCAATTCATTTAAAAGTAATGACGTTAAAACAAATGAATAACTGCCCTAAAGATTATATTTGTATATTCATAACTTTTATGTTTAGAAATATTTTCACTTAAATTTAGCCGTACTGAAATGGATTGAAATGCTACATTAATGTGGCTTAACAAAAGCGTCGCAATAATAAATGCCATACTTAACATTTTAAATATTACAAGTTTGAGATTTATATATATATTTTTAATAAAGTTGTATTTAGATTAGGTGTTTTCAACCCAAATATGTCTTTTTCCATTATGTAAGTGCACAAAAATAGATCGAAGTGGATCAAAATGAATTGAAGTGATCTGAATGGACTGAATTGGACCAAATGGAACAAAGTGGACCAAATAAGAACAAATGGACCGAAAGGACCAATGTGGACAGAATGGGACCAAATTGGACCGAAGTGGACATAATGGATCGATCAGACCGAATAGGACCAATGTGGACTGAATAGGACCGAATAGAACCAAAGTGGACCGAATAGGACTGAAGTGGATCAAAGTGGAAAGAATTGACCAAATAGGACCAAATAGAATCAAAGTTGAAAGAATGGACTGAATAGGACGAAAGTGGACATAATGGACTGAATTGAACAGAATAGGACCAATGTGAGCCGAATAGGGCCAATGTGGACTGAATGGACTGAAATGGACCAAAGTAGACTGAATAGAAATTAAGTGGACAGAATGGGCTAAATAGGACCGAATTGGACCAAATAGAACCAATGTGGACCGAATAAGACTTTTGAATATTTATCCTTTTTATTGCATTTTTAGGGCTCATATTTCTAATTTCTAATGTCTATTTTAGTATTTTCTTTGTATTTTTTAACTCAAAACTAAAGAGTTTAGCCCAAATATAATAAACTTTCATACTTTTCAACCCAAAAATTAAGAAAAAAATGAATTTTTGAGCTAAACTTAAAAAGAAAACATACAAAAAGAATCAATTTAAGGTCCAATTAATCTAGAATGGATTGAAGGGGGATCAAATTGATTGAGTGGACCAAATTGGACCAAAGTAGACCTAATTGGACCAAATAAAAATTGTTTAATTTTTAGGGAGAACAAATTATCTTCAAAATTTTTTAGAGAAAAAAGAAATATATATATATATTATATTACAATACAAAATAATTATTTATTCTCACACATCATATGGGTCTGCGACCAGTTAAATTAAGAATTGGAGTACAAACTTACAAGCATAAAGTCTCTTACAAGCCTACAGATTGCCTATAAACTACTTGATACAAATAGAAGTTAATGCGTATGAAAAATCCAATCAGCTCCTTTTAATTAAGACTAATGGTTAATTTCCTAAATCTCATCCACACTTAAGGAGATCTAAAATCGAAGGCATAATGGAGGCGGTTACCCCACTCCTCATGGGCCATAAATTATGGTCCATAATGAAGGAAATAGCTACAACATCTGGATAATTATTGAGTATTCTTGGAGTACTATAAATGCGTACTCTCCCCTCTCACATAATTGTGGAGCCCACTAATTAAATTCATGGTGAGACTCATAATTCATGTGAAATGAGGGAATACGCATTTATGGTACTTCCGGAATATTCAATAATTTTCCACAACATCTTGCCTGTATATTTAGAAATTTAGAGTTTAGACTACAAACAGGTATGAGACATAGTCATACTATTGATATAGATGTAGGTTTCAGTTAGCTCAACTGGTAAAGTCTTTGATGGTTAAATAAGAGATCTGGGGTTCAATCTCTACCTATACCAAAAACTGATTGGTGCTTTAATCCGATAATTATAGGTGGAAACTATTAAGGCCTCCTAACCTCTGATGCCTAAGGTTTTTGTTTTTTGTTTTGTTTTGTTTTTTTTTTTTTTTTTCAAGTGTTTGATCCGAAACGACCGTGCAGTTTCTATGCTTCAACAGAAGTGATTTTTGTGTCTAGTTGTTGAATAATCCTTTTATTTATACTTTAGACTTTGTCAATTGATCTTGTCTCCTTTGCCATGTGTCATGCTCTGATAAATGCAGCCGGCTCTTCGAGACGGTATATATGATGCTTCCAAGAGATTAATTTCATTTGTCATTTTCTTGGCCTTAAACTAGTTTTGACTTGCTGGAAATGCCTTATCATAAAATTAATATTAACCAATACTAAACTGAAATTGATCAAAATCCACACCCTCAATATATGTCAAATACAAGCTAGCTTAGAGCAACTGTATCAGTAAATGTAAAAGTTTCCTTCTATTTTATACTAAAAATCTTTTTTTTTTTTACACACTCATTTTTACAAAACACCCACATCAATCTATCTATTCTATACATTTATTCAATAAAATATTTTTTTTTACAATTTTTTATTATTTCCTCAATCACTACCCCTCTCTCTCACATACCCAACACTACCAAAAAAATTCTAAAATATTATATACACGAGCTACAACCGTGCATATATGCACGATTATCGTAGCATTTATGCATTTATGTATAATTTTATATCCACTAATATAAGTTTTTTTTTTTTTATCAAAATGTACATATCTCGACACTTTTTTTTATTTTGCACTATTTTTTAATTACTGATGCAAGTGCTGCCTTAACCATGGAAGGAATGTACATGCCATTGTGGTCAGTGAGTGTTTGACAGTTTGACTAGACTTCGGAGTTTGGACTACAATGACTGAATGAAGTAGCTAGCACCGTACTGCATTCTACAATGATTAATTACGTAACAATTTATAATGGGGATTTCTATATTTTTTTTTCTTTTAATGGGAGGGGGATTTCTAATTTTCTATACCTGATTTCAGCTTCCTTTTTTTTATTTTTTTATTTTTTTATTTTTTGTGTTAACAGGATATACACAGGTTGTGGATCGATAAATTTTGTATGCCAAAAACCCATTAAAGGTGGCCCCGAATTTCAAGCAGAGTTCAGGTCTTAGGCGTAACATCATTGGGAATGGGATATTTAATAAGTGTTGTGTGCCTATGTGTGATTTTTTTTATCCAACTTAAAAAAAAAAAAAGAAGATAAAATAAAGCCTTACAAGATTTTGACTATTAGCCATTAGGAACTTCGAATCTAACTCTCTATGCAACCTGTTCATAAAAATAAAAAATAAATAAAATAAAAAATAAAATAAAACTCTCTATGCAACCTCTCGCAGATGCAATTGAGGACTTGAGGGCTTGGAGAATTTGGAGTAGGTGCTTTTATCTAGCTATTTTCTAAACTTTTAACATATAAAAAATTCTATGGAAAATTATTTTTTTAAATTCATTGTTCATATAAATTTTAAATTATAGACTAAATAAATGTATATAACATTGTACACTTTTTCTGGAACAACATATAATATTATACACTGTTCATGCAAATATGTAAAATTGTATACACTTTACATGAACAGTAAATGTAAATATATCATTGTCCCAAATAGGGGCGACTCAACAAATTTGGAGGCCTAAGGCAATATATTTAAATGGGGCCTTTTTGATATCATTCAAATAATATTTAACTAGTATTTAATATCATAATTTTTTATAACAAAAATCTATTCCTTTTATTTTGTAATATGCTTTTTTTTTTTTTTTTTTGGAAAAATGCTAAAGATATAACAAATCTTACTAAAAAAAACTTTCAAACGATGTAGAAATGAATGCGATTAGTGACACTTCAAGAAGATATTAAATAAGTATTTGAATGAATGATATTAGGGATATATATTATAAATTTTACAACATGAGGCTTACAAAGATGTATCATTAATAACAAAAAATAATTCAAAAATGCATTTAATAGGTTATTAACGTCCACATATCATATTAATTGTAACATCAATTTGTAAAATTTTCAAGTAAAATTAATAATATTTCTAGTACTTTCCTATCTGAATTATTTCTTGCATTAGTGACACATATATTTGTAAGGGAAAATACTAAAGATACAAATTCTTTTACAAAAACTTTTACAAATTGATGATGTGAAGAATGATTATAGATAAATAAAAAAGTGATGTTATCGGTGGGTCCAGATGAGAACCAGTAAGAAGTTAACTATAACAACAGTTTGTAAAAATGTGGTAAAATAGTTTGTAAAACTATAGCATTACTCTATTTGTAAGACCCATGTATTTAAAGCTGTGTTATCTCTAACATTACTTAATACTTTGGGACTTCTTGAAAGTAGAGGAAAATTATAAACTAATTTTTTTTCCTATATCTCCAAATTTTTTTTTTTTAATATATCAATTTTTGCCCCAAAATTTGGGGCCTTCCTCTAATAGGGGCCCTAGGCGACGGCCTAAATGGCCTAGGCCTAGGGCCGGCCCTGGTCCCAAACCAGGATGCTTATCTAATTGCCTAGCATGCACATTGCACACTCTCTAAGACGAGATACTAATGGCATAAGACCACGATAGATTTTAACTTTTAACTAAGGGGAAAAATGTAAATTTATTGGGAGTTAATTTCTCTAAAAAAAAATGGGACATAATTTTTTTTTTTGAGAAGGGGACATAATATCTTTGATATATTCTTATTGAGATGGCCTGCATTTTGATTAGCCTAGACAATGCAAGAGTTTTGAAGCAATACATAAAATCTACTGGTAAGCCTGTGGCCAACTTGACATACCAACAAACCATGATGGGAATTAAGCCCGCACCAGTTGTGGCTAGTTATGCACTTAGAGCTTAGAGGTCCCTCACCTCACACCCCATGCATCTTAAAGCCAGATATAATGGCACCTGGGTCACTAATTTTGGGTGCTTGGCCTCCAATTATTCCAGTTGGTGAAATCGAAGGACGTAAACAGTTATACCGTGATTATCTTTGGCATATCCTCATGCTACTGGTGTGGCTGCACTTCTAAAAGGTGTACATCCAGAATGGAGTCCTGCTGCAATAAAGTCTGCTTTTATGACCACTGCTGACCATTTAGATAATACCAACAGCCCAATTCGAGATAGTGGCAATGGCTTGCAAGTTGCTTCACCTCTAGCCATGGGCATGGGGTCAGGTCATATTCGTCCAAATCAAGTACTTGATCCTGGTATAGTTTATTATGCAACCCCACAAGATTACGTGAATCTCTTATGCTCCATGAATTTTAACAGTGCACAAATTTTGAATTTCATTGGATCAAATAGTTATAGTTGTTCAAGCCCTTCTTCTGATCTCAATTACCCATCATTTATAGTTCTAATCCGTAAGAAAAGGGCATCTTCAATCATTCAAAACTTTCAAAGAACTGTAACCAATGTTGGACAAGATGTTTCAACTTACAAGGCAATGGTGACAGCACCAGAGGGTTCAACAGTAACGGTTTCACCAGAGAAACTAACCTTTAGGAAGAGAAATGAAAAGAAATCATATAATCTCACTATAAGATATGAAGGGAAAGAACAATCTTCATTCGGCACACTCGTTTGGGCTGAAGAAAATGGAAATCACATGGTTAGAAGTCCTATTGTAATAACACTTGATGTCTATAAAACAAGCACTGGCTTGTGTTGATTGTAAATCTAAATTGAAAATGCATGTATAATTCGTGCCAACCTACCAAGGAATGAATGTAAGTGCCATTGTGGTTGATGAGTGTTTGACTAGACTTTGGGCTACAATGAAGTTTTTGGTTACATACCACCATGTGCAAGTTATAAGCTAGCACTTTGTAATGCTGTATTTCATTTTCCTTAAATTCATTAACCCGGTTCTGCATCCCAACCATTAGTTTAATTTCGGGTACCAGTTCATTCATTCCTTTTGAAAATAATAATAAGAAGTAGAAGAAAGAAGAAAGTTGTGTACTTTCTTTTTTGATGAACAAAGTTGTGTACTTTCTTTTTAGTCTTCTACGTAAATTATTTATTCCACTATATGGAATAGATTGATAGTACCATGATCTACTATGTAACAGTATAGAATGAAGGATTTCTATACCACACCCGAATTCATCAACTACTTTTGAGTACAGCCCAAAGAGGACTCCCATCAAAGTTGTTAAAATTGAGATTTTACATAGAATCGTAAGAAGTAGGTGAGATCGTGAATCGTAAGATTCTACATATTTTCATATTTAAAGCAAAAAAAACACATTGATAATGACTTTGTATGTTGAATAATCACGTAAATTGTGAATTTATCCATAATATATATATATAAAAAAAAAAAAAAAAAAAAAAAAAAAAAAAAAAAACAAACAAACAAACAAAGATTTGCATTATATAATGTAATTTTCATGTCTTATACCGCTACGTCTATACTAACGAAACAAATATATTTACATTTTGACCCAATGTATCTAAAAAATTCAATAAATGTTTAATTAGCAACCAAATACCAAAATATTTATCAACAATATGAAAATATTTTCCAAGTTCTAAGTTCTAAGTTCCAAGTTTAAAATCCAAAATAAGTTATCAAATAGAAACTAGCTAACTAAAATATGAAATCCAAAAGTAAGGTTAATATTAAGGTGAAGTGAACATTTAAGTATTCTCATTATAGGGTTCTTATGACTACCGTCCTAATCATCATTAACCATTTTATCATATATTGTATATTTGTATACTAGAGCTGCAAAAGAGATAAAGATACAATTTCACACTCAACTATTCAAGTTATACCGCTAAACAATAATTATAGAGCATGCTAAAAAATTTCAATTAATCAATATACAAATAGAAGCATACTGATAAAATTATATATAAGAAAAACATTTTAGCAATATTATAACATAAATTAGTATATAGATCAAACAAATTTAATAATATTATAGCTTAAAATGTAGCAAAACCAATATAAATTCTTCATTTAAAAACGATGAAGCATTCCTTCACTTTTATTACAAGTGAACTAAAAACTAAAAAACATTTGCATAGATTAACATAATTCTATAAAAAAATAAAAATAAAAAATCATACCATCATAACATAGAAAAATAAAAACTTTTAAAACTTCATCAAAACCAAAAATTTATCCCTTTAAAAAATAAAAAAAATAAAAACAAAAAATTGATGTTTTGGCAGGATGAATAGAATTAGTAAAATCTCATTCTATTCCTCACGATCTTACATATGATCCTACCATTTTTATAATCCTAGTGCAATTCTAAACGTTTTGGTGAGGTAAGATCGTAAAATTATGCGATCCTATAATCTAGATCACGATTTTGATAACCATGGCTAAAATGATGATGTACTGGACTACCCAAAATTTTGAAGGATCTACGCAAATTAATACCTTTCACATCATGGAATCTCAAAGTTGCATTTTTGACAACCCTGATTATGATTACATCCGGATAATTTTTAAATTTTGTTTCGATCTCCTAAATTCACATTTTGCTTCTTTCCTTGCACAAGCAAATATGGTGTGGTTAACGACACTATCTTAACTACAAACAACAACCAACAATAACAAAGCATCAGTACCAAGAATTGTGTTTAGGTTCAGATTCTCAACATACTAATCAGGGGCAGCCAAATGCAATATTTTCCGTCTTTATATCCCATCCAAAATTATACTTTCTATTGCTGCTTTTATGAATGCCTTTTTGATAGACCTATATAGTTGGTCTTATAGCTATCTAGTTAAAAATTTCCTTTCGACTTAAAAGGAAAAAAAATAAAAACTGATAAACGGCATCAATACATAGAAAAGGATTTTGTTCAGATTGCAACAACTCCAAACCAACTAAAACTAACAGACATGAAGGAAAATACGCATCATAGTCACACATAATATTCTATTATACAAATCTAACGAGTCAGTAAGGCGCACAAACACAAAAGCACAAAGTCACAAACACAAAAGCCAAGTTCACATCAAAGGCTTCAAACTTAGGATGTCCCCTCCCAAATAGCATTCATTCACTCACTCCCAGAAGCTTTTTGATGTCATGCTGCAGTAATGTCACAAAGCAAGAAGAATTACATCACTTTGATAGAATAAAGATGATCTTTTGCTATAAAAGAACAATTAGGCAGCATAAGCCAACTGAACTTTGAGAATCAAACATAAACTGCAAACTGGGTTTTACCTCAATGGTAAGAGGAGAAGTTGTGGGATAATAACGATCAACAGCTTGCCCATCCTTGTCAACTAGAAACTTGGCAAAGTTCCATTGGATATCATCCCCAATTATCCCCCATTTACCAGACTTCAAGAACTTGTACACTGGAGCAGTATTCTCACCATTCACTTCAATCTAAAACAAGTAAAGAGCAATATATCTCACAGATCATGATAACTACAATGCTGCAAACCTTACAGGAATAGCCAGAGAGAAGAAGAGCAGAAGGTCATGTAAACTTTTTCAAATGTCTTACTGTTCAAGAAATTATTTACAACAACACAAGGAGGAAATAGAAACATGCCATTAGATATAATGATATACTTCTAGTACAATTTGGAAGATATGAAATTAATTTAACTTAAATAAGTTTGAAGTGTGTGCATGCACATGCACCACGATCATGTTTGCACCTTTGTTGCTTTTTTAACAGAGAGATAAATGACACAGTTATTTTTTATAAATTTCCCATCTGGGTGCAGAAGATCCTGCCCTTTTTAGCGGCATACAGAAAATTCTGCAGCCCACTATTGTTTGAATGGAATAAGAGGGAAGACAAGAAAGAAATACAAGGGCAGGAGTGCTAAATGACACTAGGGTAGGGTCCAATAATATTCACTCTCATAGTCTTTTTTGGCAGCGCAATGCTGTTTGCACAACAATTACTAGATCGCCCAATGCGACCCAAGATGCAATTGTTGATGCGGTTTCTTTAAGATGTCTCTCTTATAGATAACTTTATCATGTGAATGCAAACACAAATAAAATGTGATTGTAGTCTGTAAATACCAAGCACACCAAAACCATTCTATTTTGTTCACCATCAGAGCCCAAAGGGAATGAAAATTTGGAAAATAGAAGGGAAATAAAATCCTATATTTGCAGTGACCTAAGAAGGTGTGTAATAAGGAGGCAGCTATTAGAGCATAAATGCAACGTAATTCTACTATTCTCAGATCTACCTTGTCAAAGATAGGAAATTCCGATTTGAAGCGAGTGCAGACAAACTCCACAATCTGATCATTGCTTCCTGGTTCCTCCTCACCAAACTGATTGCATGGAAACACCAGTATCTCCAGGCCTGCATTAAGCCCCAGGACATGATAAAGAAAATAATGAAAATAGTATAATGTTAACGTGAGCTCCCAAACTATTCTTAATGCCTGATTTATAAATAATTGATGCTGTACACATTGTGTGTATCAGTGATTTCCTGATACCATACAGACACAAGATTCAGATACGTGTGTACATGCAATTTTTCTCAGAGAACAAGGAAGAGATAAGGACACAGGATCCACATGTAAGAAAACAACATTTGTAAGCCAAGAATGTCATTTTTTAGACTACTTTATATATGTAATGGTTCTTGAAACGACAGGCAAGAAACTACAATGCAATTATGCAAAGGTTAGAATTCCAAACCTTGTTCTTTATACTTTTCATATAGTTGATTCAACTCTGTGTAATTTGAGTTGGTCATGCCACTGCATGAATAGACAAGCAAGCAATAAATAGATACTTTTAATAGTGAAAAAAGAATACTAAGGATGCTTAATTTTGCATGGTAAGGGAAAATTCTAAGGAATAAGATCAGCTCCAATCCCAAATAGTAGAAAACAACTTACTTCAACTATATCTATAATTTCCTAGGGTAATTAGGTTTGTAATAATTATAAAGAAGAAAAAATAAAGCAGATGCATAATACCATTTGGAGGCAACATTGACTATCAGGAGGACCTTTCCCTTGTAAGTGCTAAGATCTACATCATTTCCCTTAGCATCCTGCAAAGTGGAAGCAAGCATTAGCATACAACTCTTAAATATAATGAAATAACAAATAGGAATCATATCTAAACTTTTAGGGCAAAGCAATTCCACCTTAGGGGCGTGAGATTTAGTACAGATATATATCAAGTAGATATCAATGCAACAAGCATTTTAAGATTGTAAATGATAATTTCGGTAAGATCCTTCTAATGATTCTCAGCCTTGAAGCCTTAAAAATGATATTAGGATTTTTTTTTTTTTTAGGCTTTAATGAAGCAAAAGAGACCTATACATCAGACACAAAATCTTTTATTTTAATTCATTTTTCTTAAATTCATTAGTCTTGTTCTTCATCCCTTCAACCATTACTATTGGGTACTTTTCTATTCATCTGTTTCAAGGAATATGATAAGAAGAAAGAAACTCATGTATTTTATTTTTCTTCTTTCGTATGAAAATTATTCATGCACCTATATGGAATAGAAGGGCAATATTATTGTACTGGACAATGATCAAAAGCCCAAGACACAAAAAATGGAAATAATTTGATTACCATGCTCCCAATTTGAGCAGAGGGTAACCATTTCAACCACCTCTCTTTGTTTCTTGTGCTTCTCAAGAGTCTTATTTCCATGCCTAAGTTGCATCTGCTTCTACTAAATATTCTATGTAATCCAAAGAATATAAACTTATTTGTATGTGGTAAGAAAGCTGCTCAAAGAATTTCCTTAGGATATATTGCTTTTACTCAAGGTAATTAAGCATTGTATATGAACCTAAAGTACCAGTTCTTCTTGAATTTGAGATGAAACCAGATGGTTATAAACTAGCACACTCACTTTCTAAGTTTCTTTTTCTATTTTTGCTTTAAAAAAGTTCATTATATTGCACAAAGGAGGTTATTACAAGAATCAGCCATGGGAGCACTGTCAAGGGTTGGAGGAAATTGGGCTGGTTCCACCCATCCAGAGTACATGGTCTTTGTTTCCCATTGACTGAGCTCATGAGCAGCTGAGTTTGCAGACCTGCTAACTCTATTAAACAAACAAGATTCAAAATTCAATATTACCTTCTATAAGTCTTTAATTATTAAAGAGATGCTCCAGTTTGAGATCATGTCTTCTTCAATCGGATCCATAACTAGGCTTGCATCACCCACTACGAAAATTTTCTGACACTTCATTGATGATGCCATTTGAAATGTCCACTTCCTAAGCTACTCTTTAGTGTTTTCCCCTCATTGCCTCAATCATTATAGAATGCAACACAAGGGTTTTGTAGACAATCCATACACCCCACAAAATCCAATTGATTTTCTTATTTAATCCCGACAGAATCCCAACTCTATCAAATATGTGTCAGTTACATTAATTTGTAATGTTCACCCACATCATCTTGATTCTCTGCTCATTATGCTTTTCCTATGTAAGCAAAGAAAGCACCAAACCATGGGAAGCTGTTACAATTTAGTGGAAAAGCATACGAGGGATATTGTAAATGTAATTAAGTTAGGCAAAAGTTTATGTAAGGAGCTGCTTGAAGTTGTTGAAGTTCAAGAAGCTAGCTTGAACAAAATCAGGCCTCACTCCAGAGATCATTACGACAAAAATTTTGCAAGACTCACCCTTGACCCTCACTTGAGCGAGATTACGGATTCACCAATCCTAGTTCTACTCAGAGACAGTTTTAACCTAGCCTTTTGCCTACCTTTAAATACTCATTGATGAACAAATTTCAAGATAAGAAGGCGTCTGTATCAAGAACCTAAAAGAGTGCCTTGCTTCTTGAGCTAAAAAGAGAAACCCCTTCTGAAACTTTTACATCTTGGCATGCCAAAATTGATTTCCGTTAAAATCACAGTGGTTGTTACCCCTTTAACAGTGAGCTCATTGTTGTTTCCCTTTGAAGAGGTTTTTGGAATATCAGAGTTTTGGTTTTTGTAGACAACTTTTTTCGTGGAGGAAAGCTTCGTAGAAGAATTTACAAGTTTTGGAGTCCATATCTTTTGTTGAGGTTGCATAGAGAGTCTACTTACAAAAGTTTAAACTATTGTAATTGCTTCTTCTATAATGAAAGTTCCTAAGGGATTGCTTATCCCAGGAGTGTTTTTTCCTATGAAGAGTTCTTTACAGGTTTTCCACTTCATCACCAAAACTATGTGTGCTTTTTATTGATTTAAAATATCTTTATTGTGTTTGGATTGTGGTGACATGCTTGAATTGATCTTGACTTTGGTTGCACTATCTATTTGATTGCTAACTCTGGACTAAAGCAATATTTTCAGAAGCTTCTGGTAAACATGCTTTAACAAAGTACTCAATATCCAAAATTCTTATATGGGTTTGTAGCTTTTAACATTTATATAATGCTTTAGAGACCGGTTGATCATTTAAAGTGTAAAGGGACCACCCATGTTACAATTTGGTCTAAAACACTGGTCATCTTCCTCAAAGAAGAGCATTAAGATGTATTAATTATTACTACTTCAGTACTTTGTACATGATAAACCAACCATTGTAAACTCAATGACCCTTGGAGTCCGTTTAATTGAAGTGGTGAAAAAGTGAGAGTATAAAAAAGACTTTAATTTCTCTTCTTTTGGTTGTTTGGTTGAGTGAAAACATTGAGAGACGAAAAAAGTGAGATTGTATAAATACACCTTTGTTAATGTTAAAAAATGATAGTCAATTAAAAAAAAAAGTGACAAAAAAAATCACCCAATATATTAAAAAATAAAAATTATGTCACAAAAAAAAAATCATGTCTAGTTAAAAAAAAAAAAAAAATACACCCACAGCCCAAAAAAGAAAAAAAGAAAAAAGAAAAAAGAAAAAAAAAGCAACGTGCCCAGCACAAAAAAAAACAAGGAAAAAAAAAAAGGATATGAAAGGAACTGAACATGGACATTTTTGTCCATTAATCAGCCCATTTTTTCCAAGTTTTTTTTCCATTTTGGGAGAACTTTTTGATGGGCCCAGGTTTCGGCCCTACCATTTTTTTCCTCCTTCTCCATCTAACCAAACACAATCGAACAAAATTTTCTATTTCATTTTCTCTTCAAAGTTTTTCATCCATCCTCTTTCACCCCAAACAAACCCACCCTTAGGAAATCTAAGACTGGAAAAAGAATATCCATGTTAAAAAAATGAACTTTTATACCTTACAATCACAGAAACTGAGCTAAAATGATAGTAACAAAGCAAAATCTGTACAAGCAAGCAACTTATCAAAAAAGATTAAAAGGCACACATGTTAATGCAAGAGACTAACCTTGACAGTGAAGTTGTAGATCGATTGTTGCTCCTTTGCTGGTTGGCTTGCCATCCTATGATCTTTTCTTTTCTGAACAAGAAAAATAAGAACAACACAAATGACAGAACAACACAAAGCAAAACCTTTGGGGAGCAGAGGGATACTAATGAAGCATGCTTTTTGACTTTTCCCGCTTGCAAGCACTACTCTTCTGACACGTGTAAAATCATTCTCTCTCTCTCCTGGATAATGATGTTTTTTTCTCCTGGATAATGATGTTTGGGAGATTAATAATGCCCTTAACTTTTAGTTAATGCTGGCTATGTCTATGGTATTTCAAAACTGTTTAATTTGGTCTTTAATTACCAGGAGTGGGGAAAAATGAGTAACAGTTTAGGATTAAATTGATCAATTTTAAAATGTCTTAGACTTGGCTAGTGCAAACTTTAAGGGGATGTTTGATTCGTTATAATATGCGTTTAATGTGATGTACATTATAATGATATGACATTAAAGTTTTTTAACAAGTGTTGTACAGTATCCGTTAATGTGATTAAATGTGTGTTAGTTTAGATAAAGAAAGTTAAATCATTTTGTGATAAATTACAGTCGAAAAGTAAAATTTTGCCAATTTCCTATGGGATTTGTGATAGATTATAAATAAAACATAGCTGGTTCATTAACAGGTGCTGGCCGGCACCCATTAACAAAGTCCTTGTTTTATTTTTCTAACAATACTATAATTTAAAATTATAAAATATATCACATCATCTTTATCTCATCACTTTCCTAAATAATATAATATTATATTATTATATTGAGATTACATTAATGTAAGATTACAATAACATAATATTACGGTATAACGTAATATTACATGTACCTAAAGATATTCACTGTATTTTGGTTTTACCCAATACAATTATAATATAAAATTGGGAAATTTAAAAATAAATTAAATTAAATTAGAGAAAAAAAAAATTTGATGTTTTCTCTGGTAATTGGTAAATTTAAAAGGTTTTCAATTTAGTCCCTATTACTGTTTTTAAAGCATATGTTTCAATATTACCTTTTTATTGTGCGAATCATCTTGAGCCATGTAGAGGAATTGAGTGAGCTTTGATAATCATTCCACAGATAGTACTACAACTCAGAATTGTCAAACAATAAACCAAGAGGAGATATGGATAGAAGATGAACCTGATTTTCTATGTGAAAGTCTCTAAACAATGATAAGAGTTTCTTGTGCTGTTTGAATTTATTAATGATCATAATCCAATGCGATTTTTTCCAGTCAAAACTAATGAAAACCATTGAGGTGACAAATGAATTTCTGATATGTCAAGTTATTATTATACCTAATATTAATAAAAATATTTTCTAATTCGCAGAAATCACCGCATCAACAGTTCAACACTTCTTGCCGTTTGGTGGCTAAGAAGTGAAGGAAAGGAAAAGAAAGAACAATTTGTTTAGAATATATAACGTTATCATTTTGTGTGAATTTTTTAGCTAATTGGATGCTATTATACTTTTTTTTGGGCCAACTGAGCTATAATT
>NC_044915.1:34235209-34256384 GCF_001633185.2 Quercus lobata
TTTCCAGTGTATTATTTCTTTATCAAAGATCCTACTGTCCGTCCTATACTCCTATGCCTCAATACCCCCATTATATTAATTATTTTCTGTACCACTCAGGCGGTTCCTCTTCTCCAACTTTCGGTTGCACCAAGATGATCTCTTCACCTAAATTGGGTTTGGTAGGTTCCAAATAGAGCTTAGAGTGTTATGATTGAAATATGCTTCAATAGAACTATGCAAGAAAGCAGCAGATCTTATATTCAATTTTAAAATGCCTCAATCTTTTCTGCAACTATCTCCTCCAATATGCCCACTCTATTTCAGTCACAAGATTTTAAACCAATTTCATTTCTTTACTTTTCCTTTTTTACTCTTTTTTTTTGGGGGCTAATTAAAGAAAATGAGAATATTAAATGAAGCCTTATATAGGTATAACCGTATAAGCTCCAATTGTTAAAATAGATTTTTCATCCACATTGAGCTTAAAAAAAAAAGATGATTACAATCCTTAGTGTGGATTTTAATGGTCTGTTTAACACCCAATAATACTAATTAGTAATTAAAGTTATCAAAAGGGTTGGTGTGAGGGTTTTGGACTTCGGCCTTTAATGATAGTACATGCTAAAAAGATGAAATTACAATAACCACCTTGTGATATTCCCTTAAAAAAGTTTCTAGTTCCATCTCTTAAAAAATGGAGAAATGTTAGGGTTCCAAAAATAATCTGAATATGATACTACTAATTATTTGTCCTAAGCCGTAAAAGTATCTCAATTACCAAGTTTTTATATGCCAATGCCCTATATAGCCAATACAGACAAATCTATGTGCTAGATTGGTGGGTGGACTAAAAAAAGAGGAGGCATTTTCCATTAAAAAAATTGTAAGGCCATTTTCCTCCATGTAAGTATAGACAACGTCGTCTACGTCAAAGACAATTTTTGCCTCCCATCAAGGCTGAAAAGAGCTTGGTTAGAATAAAAAACAGGCCTCCTTGGTCCTTAATTGCTCGCCACTTGTCTTTTTCAGGGGCCTAGACGCTCCTTTGTCACCGCCGCACCAACTTTCTTAACTTTAAGGTCTGAACAATGTTCCTGATTCCTCATGGTAGCCTCTTCCCCTTGGAAAAGAAAGAAGGCCACACCACCCACCCACATCCTCATCTTTTACTGCACATTAAACTCTACAGATCAATATATATATATATATATATATATATTTTGCAACTGTGGAGATGGCAAGTTGTTAATAGTCGATAACAAAATAATGTCAGTAATAGGTTCATAAAAGAATCAATAAAAACTTGTCAACTCCATACAAGTGTTGATTCTCACTTCTTTTGTTATGCAAGTAAAGACTAATCCAAAGGCTTAACCATAGTGCAAAATTATTAACTCAATCAAAATGGCAAAGAGTCTTGTAACTCAATTGACATCTCTTGATGTCTCCAACAAAGGCGTTCAAGGTTTCTCCCTTCCCCCAATTAAAAAGAAGCGCAAACTCAGTCTAAGCTAAAAGACTCATCAAGATAACATTGTTCTCTCATATGAAAATGTGGAACCAATTAGTGAACTTCCAATACATGTACCAGAGAAACAGATACCTTCCTAATTCTAACATATGGTCTGTTTCTACTAGCAACTTTAGGTCATTGTATTATGATAGTGATATTTGTCAATATTTGGATTAACTAGCCGATATCCTACGCGATGCGCGGTGCAATTTGATAAGTTTTGTAAGAAATTATTTATGACCCATTGATTTTATGAATACTATTATTATTAGTCACACTTAGTTTATGAGGTTTTCTAATAAAACTAAATTCAAACTAAATACATTGGGGGGAAAATTCCTCTAATTCATACAACCAAGAAATGTCACCATATCATAGTGAAATTGTCACCTACAAACCTATTGGTTCCTAGGTGTCTTTCTTGTATTATTTATGTTTTATATATCAATTAGCTATAAAAACTTCTAGAATTTTATGATACAACATAAAAAAAAAAATAATAATGCCATAGTGATGCAATAATATCACAATTTAACTTTCAAATTTTAATTGGACTAAAAGTAGCCAAAAATAGATCCTTACCAAGTATACGCATCATACAGAAAACAAAAAATATAAATTGGCACATAATATGAAAAAAATAAGCCTAAATAAATTACAATTCTACATAAGTAAAACTGTATACATAAAATTTAAACAAAATATCTAAGACGAACGCAATATTTTGAAAATTAATGTATCTCTCAAAAAGAAAAACAAAGATATTGTGAGAAAAATATGGAAATTTAATTTTCTAAGTCCAATGGAAATGGTAGGGGTATCAATGTTCGACCTAACCCGCAAACACAACACAAACCCAACACGGGTTTTTGCAGGTTAGGGTTGGGTTTTAGCGAGTTAGAGTCATAAACGGGTCAACCCGAAAACGGCACGATAAGAAATGTGTCATAAGTGAATCAACTTGTGTAACCCGCAATAGAGACATTTGTCATGCCAATTTATTTGTGTCAGCCTAAAATGATCCATTTAACACAACCTGTTTAACTCGTATAACAAATAAATATTTATTTTATTTTAGATTTGTCAAATATCTTTTATATCCAACCTATATTTTAAATTTAAAAAGAAAAGTAAATAATTACAAAAACTTACAAGGGATATAATTGGAAATTGAAACTTTACAAACCCTAGATCTCTAAACCCTACAAACCCTAAATCTCTAAACCTTCTTATAAATATCTAATACCCTAGTTCTATAAAATAAAAAAATTGGCATAGAACTTGCACAAATGAAATTGGATGAGCTTGTGGGAGATGTTATGAATATAGACATCATCAAAGAATCTATGAATGATAATTGTAGTCATAGTCAAGATTAATTTATTATTTGCTCCAACTCTTTCAATATTGATACTTAGCATTTGGCGACTTCTGAAGATATTATATTTTTGTTGAACTATATTATTTTATTTTTGTTGAACTATATTATTTTGAATTTAGGTTGAAGTGTATACACTTCTTTTGGAGTGTAAAGAACTTATTTCTATATGAATACTATATTTTTGTTGAACTATATTATTTTTAATGTGGATTGAAAACTTGAAGTGTATGCACTACTTTTAGGATGTTAAAAAAAAAAAATTTATTTCTAGATGGATGTTATGTTTAATATTATGCAGGTTAAAATGGATTGTGTTACATTCATGTCAACCCAACACGATCCGTTTCTTAAATGTGTCAAGTGGGTTGGATCAAGTCAACTCGCCTTATTAACCAGGTCAAGTTAGGGTTGAAAGATCTTGACACGATTATTAAATGGGTCAAGTTCAGGTTGAGCCATTTAGTCGAATACCCCTACCTCGACACGACACGAACCCAACACACTAACCCAAATTGACATCCCAAGGAAATGGGGATTTATGTTGGACAAATGTGAAGACAAATAATATTTGTCAAATTCATTGAATTCAACTCTTATAATTTTACATTGTAGTTAGTCTTATGCAGAAAATTGAAAAAAAAAATTTATTCCTATATTTCCCATGACTTTTTAGATTCATCCGTATAAATTCAAAGCATGTTAAGTTATAAATGTATACAAATTCTTTGAATTTTATTCCTACATTTCACATAACTTGATTTATATTGGACAAATGTGGAGACAAATAATATTTGCCCAATTCATTGAATTCAACTCTTTAAATTCTACATTGAAGTTAGGCTTATGGAGAAAATTGAAAAGTTTTTTTAATTCCTACATTTTCCATGACTTTTTTGATTCATCCGTATCAATTCAAAGCATGTTAAATTATAAATATATATAAATTCTTTGAATTTTATTCTTACATTTCCCATGACTTGATTTATATTAGACAAATGTAAAGACAAATAATATTTGCCTAATTTATTAAATTCAACTCTTGCAATTCTACATTGAAGTTAGTTTTATGCAGAAAATTCATTGAATTCAACTCTTGAAATTCTATATTGAAGTTAGGCTTATGGAGAAAATTGAAAAGTTTTTTTGATTCCTACATTTCTCATGACTTTTTTGATTCATCCGTATCAATTCAAAGCATGTTAAATTATAAATATATATAAATTCTTTGAATTTTATTCTTACATTTTCCATGACTTGATTTATATTGGACAAATGTAAAGACAAATAATATTTGCCTAATTTATTAAATTCAACTCTTGCAGTTCTACATTGAAGTTAGTTTTATGCAGAAAATTGAAAAGTTTTTTTGATTCCTACATTTCCCATGACTTTTTAGATTCATCCCTATCAATTCGAAGCATGTAAAATTATAAATATATACAAATTCTTTGAATTCTATTCTTACATTTCCCATGACTTTTTAAATCCATCCGTATCAATTCAAAGCATGTAAAGTTATAAATATATTTAAATTATTTGAATTTTATTGAAACATTGAAATAAATGCATTTGTCATTACTTAATAGTTTAACATAAATACTAAATTTAGATGAGGTGAAAACCTAAATTAAAAAGATGTTATACAATGTGCCACTTGGCACAACCTCATCCTTTCCCATATGAGGTCTTTACTCTTTTATATATACATTGATGATTGATTGATTCTAGCTCACCTTTTTTCCATGTAGCAAAAAATTCAGGGGAGTAATTACATTTTGGCACTCAGCAAAAATAAATAAATAATTAATTACATTTTGATGTGAGGAATATATTCCAGTTTCACAGGAACATTCTATGGGAACTCCAACATGTCAAAATCTGTAGCCTATAAAGACTGATGGATCAGCACACCTATGAGGGTGTTAAATACATATTAACCAGAACTTTAACTTCCATTCTAGAAACAAGGTGGAAGGACAAATGTGAAAAAATAAAATAACAGGGAACAAATGAACTGGGATAAAAATAAATAGAAGAGAACCATTTAATCACTCTAAAACTAGCCACTAGCTACATTTATACAGAAGGCAACATTTTTCCAGCAGGGAGTATATATCAACGGAAAGAACCTCATGACAATCCAAAGTAGGTGCACTCCTTTCTTGCATGCTTTGGGATCAGCTTGACCACCATCTCTGGTGACACTTCCTTTAGTTCTGTTCAAGAGGTACAACAACATCAACACAAAGTTGGCATTGCTTTGGGCAAATGAAACAGTATAAAGATATGTTAAAATGATTTTTACCATGGGCCTTAAAGTTGAACAGTGGGGGAAGTGGACGTCCATTCGGTAGGCAGGTGTTAGGGTCACGAAGCTCATCGAAGAAGGGATGAACCATAGCCTCCAGCTGGTTGCAAATAAACAACATCAACCATGAAGTTTAAGTAAAGATGGTACTGAAATGGCAGGCAAAATGAAACCAAAATCCCAACTATCCTCAAAAAGACAAATTATGCTAGGCTCAACCAGATTGCAAAATGCATGATGACTGCTCGCCCAACCTGCTCTATTAAGGAAAGCAAAGATCTACAGTTTGTTAGAAGTTTTAAACTTACAGCTGTAGTACGAAGATTTGGAGAGTACTGAAGTAGTCTTGAGACAAGATCCACAGCTTCAGGGGGCACACGCTTGTGGAATATCTGAGGATCAATGAATATTGATGAAATTTGCTATATGGTGTGTTCTTATAAAATAGAGAAATCAGATGTGAAGTAACATCCTATTACCTTGTGCAATGGATAAGCTTTAATGTGGGGAAACTTAAATTCTGTGTAGTTAGGATTCATGCACTTAATTTCCTCCCTAGTTGGGGTACCTAAAACCTGCATGAGAACAAATAAATTATTAAAAGAAGAAACTGGAATGAACCACAACATGAGTAGAGAAATGAATCATGGAAAGCAATCCAATATGAATGAATTTAGACTTTTTCTAGAGTCTGAATCACATGTAAAATCTTGAGTATCAAAATCATCAGAATGCTCAATATCAACCCATTCCAGTATCAGATACCAAGTCATATATCTAATACAACATACCAGCACACTTTTACTAAAGAGAAATTTCATGGTATATAATCACCTTAATGATTTCAACAAGCTGGTCTACTGCACTTTCACCAGAAAAGAGAGGCTGGCATCAAGAAATACTTTATTAGCTGATAAATAGATGATTAGAAAAGTACTGGAAACCAACCACATAAAAGATGCTACCTACCTCTCCAAGCAATAGTTCAGCAAGAACACAGCCAGCAGACCACATGTCAATGGCTGAGGTGTACTGAGTTGCACCAAAAATAAGTTCAGGTGCTCGGTAGTACCTAGAACAGATGTAAGATATATTTGTTTCCCCTGATACCTGTCAAACATAAATCCAAGTTAGCACAAAATTATCAGGAAAGGAACATAAAAATGTGTTTGAGACGGATGGTAGAGAGAAACATACCAAGACTTTAGCACTTCCAAAGTCACAGAGTTTAACTTGGTGGGTATGCGGATTGACCTATAATAAATAACATCAAAAAACAAAAATTTAAGAGATGAGAATCATATGTATATAATTATAAATAAAATGAAAAAGCATGACAAAATGTTCACCCAAAATATCCCAAGGTTAACAACTTGAACCATCTAATTTAAGGAACAGAGCATTTAGTGCTTCATAAAAGGAAAAAGAAAAATAAACACACCGTAGAAAATAGCTATGACCTCTGTGAAATTACCATTTCCAGTTCAAGCAAAGATATTCTATGTCCTATAGGACCACATATATAGTTACTACACTAGATTCAACAAACACCTGAATAAGTTTAATGCTATCAGCAGATGCTAGTTGACTTAAAAAAAAAACTAATTTTGCATTCCTCAACGTCATGAATCACCCACATTCCTCAATGTCCTTTAAAAGTTTCCTGTGGATATTTAGTTACATCAAGAAGTCATAAGAATTACTCCACTTTCTTCGTTAAAATTTTGTGCTATTATTAAAATATGATTTTATTATTTTAAATAATTTACTAAATTATTCTGTTCAATCATTAGCAGCTAAAGGAACACACTTTATTTGTAATATCTTTTAATCTCCTAGATTAGACAACATAAGAACAATTAGATTCCTAAAACTTTTACCATTACAATCCTATATAGACTGCACAAATAGTTTTCAAATAAGTATCTCCAAATCTACATAAATAATTGGTGCATATACAAATAATTCTCCAAAACATAATAAATGAAAAGGAATAGGAGTTTACACACCAGTAAATTTTGAGGCTTTACATCCCTGTGACACACTCCAACAGTATTATGAATGTATGCGAGTGCTCTACATATCTGCAGGAAAAATATAGAGAAAACTCATGTTAAGATCCAGTAGTTATAGAGCACCTCTGATTTGTATAATAAGATAGAAAATTACTATAAATTAGAAAATTTAATCTGCAACACAAGCACACCAAAAAATGTATTACACGTTGAGATAAACTACTGTGAACCCTAACAAATCATGGGTGATCAAGATATGTGTATATGAAAGGGCAGTGTTGAGATAAACTACTGTGAAACACATCTCAAACAGTAAAATCAAGATACTGGTAAGACACATACCTGGTAAAAGTAAATTTTCACGTATATCAAAGGCATCCTTTGATGCATCTTCTTGTAGTGTCTGATCACCCGATAGACTGTCTCAGGTACATACTCAAGCACAAGGTTAAGATAGAGCTCATTCTTTTCAGTTGTTGAAAAGAAGCAGTGCTTCAAGCACACAACATTGGGGTGGTCCAGAAGATGCATCATTTGTAACTCCCGGTTCTTGTACCGCTTGTCTTGAAGAACCTTTTTTATAGCAACAGTTTCACCAGTTTCCAAACACTTAGCCTGCATATTAACGAAATCAAATCAGCAAAACAAGTTCAGTGCACTGTTGAAAACTTGCATGGACTCACAAATCTGATTCTCTGAACTCAACACGACCACACCCATGAACAGTTTCTTAGAAATCAACCTACTACTTTGTGGCTATAAAAAATGTACCCTCTACAAGCATCCAATCACAGTCTAATGAAGGGGAAAAAATTACCTGGAATACTACTCCAAAAGATCCATTCCCTACCACACGCTCAGCCATGTAGCTTATCGTCTACAATCATTAAGTGAGTAACAGAATATTTAATTACCATGAAATACAAGTACCAAAAAAATCTAGCTGTCCAAAATGTAGAATAACATTTCAGAAGTATACCTGTTTTGGTTCGCCATTTTTGCCACTGATAGTTGTGACAATTATATGGCCTGCTTCTGTCCCATTTCCATCAACAAAAGTTGTTTCTATTTCCTGTAGAAAAATATATAAATTTTAAATACAGCACTCACATAACTAATACTGGAAGATCACTAGACATTAATCAAGGGGAGAGAACAAAAGGCAGATGACAAAAGAGAAGAAGAAGACAGGTCATTTTACCTTGTCATCCCTAATTTTCATGCCATTCATTCCATCACGCACTCGATCAACACCAACTGCATTTCTACTTGAATCTATTAATCCAGAAGCCATTATCACAAAAACAAAGTATCGAGCAGACCGCCTTTTAATTTCACCTTCTCAACGCAACAAAAGAATCTGCAGAAAAGAAAATACAAATAAGAACTGATGTTTATAACCTTATGAGAAAGCAAATAAATGATAAATACAAGTAGCACACAACCCAATTTATTTTCAAAAAAACCAAATCTTATGTTCTTAACCATCACTCCAAAAATAATAATTATGTATCCAAATTAAACATATACCATAACATGAAATCCATAACACAATTGAACTCGCCAACACATATTCCAATACAACATCCCATTATTTGTGAATCTATAAGAAGCAAAACCCAGATACATAAATTGTTAAAAACTCTATATTTCATCCAAAAAAACAAATTTTGAAAACAAAATTCCAAATTGGCAACAACATCATATTCTATTTCACACTGAACATAAGCATATAAAATGTTACCAAAAAATAAAAACTTTTCACACTGTAATTTCAAGATTTTCAAATTCAATTCAGTTTCCAAAGCAAATAATAACAATAACAACAAAGAGAAACTTATGAAGACCCCAAAACAGAGATCAAATACCAAAAGGTACATGCGATCAAAACCAAAAAAAAAGCTAAAAACATAGCAAACGTTAAACTCAAAACATGAGTAGAGGGATTTACCTGCGTAGCTAAGGAAGATCAATGACCAGACTTGTTTCAGAGAGAGAGAGAGAGAGAGGTTGTGGGTGTTGTTGATGTAAAGACTAAGGAGGAGTACTAGTTTGACAGTCAAATATTTAGAGCCCAAAAATTTTTGTGGGTAATAACTAAAATTTTTCTTTTGTCTCTAAAGTTTCCTACTTTTTGACCGTTATTATTACTCTACTGATTTTTTTTGATTTTCCCGGAGCTCACTTTTTGACCAGTCAACCCCTTGCCCCACTCCTTTATTTCTTTGATCTGGTTTTCTATGTACTACTACTTTTTCTGAAGCAAGCTATATTATTATGTAGCACTAGTAGTACCCATTCAATTCCTTTCCGGGAAAATCGGCTTCCACAATTTATGTGACAATTTAGTCATGATTTTAGTATGAACACATGGGATAATTGTAGAAAATGATGGTAAAGAATATGATCCTAGAATTACTCTTACGCGCAGTTTGTTTGAATGAAAAATCTTATGTGAAAGTTTTTTTTTCTTGTATTTTGTAGTATTTTTTTTAAAAAAAAAGTCAAAAATTATCACTTGACTAAATAAACTTTATTTAATTTGACATGTTTCCAACTTATTTTAAGATTATTATCAAATATTAAAAAATGAAACAGTCTTTCAAAAAATTATTTTTTTAAATGATTTATTTTTCAAAAAATATTAATGTCGAAACAAACGGAACATAACTTTTTCTTTTCCCCTTTCCTTTGATTATAAAAAGGTTGATATATACATATTTTACACATTGAGATTTATGATTTTAAGATATTTCTTTCCTAAGAAAAAATTTACCAATTTTATTATAAAAACATTACAAATTGATGTGATAATGAATATTTAATTTACTTTTTGGGGTTGGTAACACTTAATTTATATAAGACTTATATAGTAAAACTTGTAATATTCCTAGCATTACTCATTTCTTAGTATGTTATTTTATAAAGATGTCAATCTAGATTCGATGTATTTAGCAAAAAGCATGGTAGCTTAATTGATACTCCTTATGCACAAGCTACAAAGTACTTGGAAGTTTAGGAGAAAAGAGTTCAAGTTGTGGGGTAAAAATGATTCATTGTATTTATATAATTTGTATTATTATTATAACAAAATTTAGTTATAAAATTAGTTGCAGTCTAAAACTACAAAATTGGTTGTAATTCAATATCTTTTTATTGGAGATAAATTTTGACAAATCCACTATTGGATTACATTTTCTTCTTATATCCTTCATGCTTGCAAAATTTCTAAAAAATCAAAGATCAATAGCTATGTCATCAATAAATTGTATAAATTATAAGTTTTTATAATTTAAAATTATGCATAAAATATAAACTTATAGATCATAAAGTAAATAATATTTGATTTGCACAAAATTTGAAATATGTATTAAAAGTGTAAAAAACATGAAATCCAACGGTTAGATTTTCGAAATATGTAGTAATGTTAATGATATTGAGTAAGGTTGTAACTTTAGGTTACAACCAATTTTTTAACTAAACTTTGTCCTTATTATTATCTCATATTTGGTGCACATTATAATTTCTAATATATCTTAGGGTTAGTCTATTATTAGATGGATTTTACACTTTCTAATAAGAGATTATCATATCAATCTTTTACTTAAAACCATACCTAATAACACCACATCACTCTTTTACTTAAAACCTTACAAATATGGTGTTTATTGAGATGTTATCATATGTGATAAGATGTATTTTTATTTTAGTAATATGATGATGTGGCATGTTCTTGTTGGAGGGCATAAACCAAAAGGTTTACATCAAGTCCTTATAATATCCCTTATAGACTCATTACAAACATAACAATTTAATTAAGTAAAGATGAAGTTCTTTAAGATTCTTTTTTTGCTTCTGCTTTTTATTTCTATCTTAGTTTCTTAATCCTATAAACGACTGTAATATGATATCAATACAAATCTCCATTTCAGTAGACGCATTTTTGAAACCATACGATCCAATATCCATAACTATAGGCTTTAAGGTTAACTTAATATAGTTTAAGGCCTAAAATGATAACATAAAATAGGGCATTTCTTATATTTAATTAGTAATTTTTAGTAGACATTCAAAATTTAAAAAAACAATTACAAATAAATTAAACACCGTCAGTAATATGAAATTATAGCGTAAAACAATAGAATCTACTTTATTAGATATAATATTGCATTTTCACTTATAAATAAAATCACCCAATAGCTTCAATTTACTTAGACAATTACGAATTCAACACATAATTTGAAGAATTAATATTAGCCAAATCAAGATTGATTTATATAGAGAAAAAAATACAAAAAGATATTAAAAATTATTATCTTTTTAAAAAATGAGTTTTACTTTACCTTAGGCAAGGTGATCAATGGTGAAGGTAACATGACATCTAATTTTCAATTTTAATTTTATTGTTGAGAGAGAAAGATTGTTTAGTGTATGGTTATTGGTCATGTGGGAATTGTATGGGTAATGTTTGAGAATTTAATGTGAGTTATTATTGACATAAAGAAGTTGAAGCCTCAAACTACGACGCCACATTACTTGTCAATAATGTGAAATTATTTAAACAATCTAAGCTTTCGATTGGGCTTGATTTTTATTGGTTAACAATTTTAAGAGTCTTTCTTGAGGATAGTCAAGATAACTTATAATTCACAAATTTTTAGGACTTTTTTTCTTTTATTTTCTTGATAAGTAATAAATGACTTTTTTTTCTTTTATTGGGAGACCTTAAACCTAAACCACTTGACCTTTTCCTTATTGGAGGGCCATAGGGCAGGCCATGCATACATCCACGCGTAATTTACAATTACAGGAAATTTCCTAATTTCAATAAATATTATTTTGGTTTGACCAACTCTCCTCTTAATTTGCTTTGTAATTTCATATATGATGCTATCATTATATTGTCAAACAGATTTTGGCTTTGATTAATTGATTGATGGTGATAAAATTGATAATTCAATTGGACTTCAAACCTTAAAGTAATTTCAAAACGCGCCTTGAGGCTCTATGTAGACTGGGCTTCTTCTAATGAATATGCGTCCTATATATATATATTCAGAGGAAAAACAAAAAAACAAAAAAAAAAAGGTGTCCATATTATTCGAGGGATTGAATAAAAATGGTCAAGATTCAAGAAATGTATCATGTCCTTTAAGTTGAGGTCTATGATCTTTCATTGAATAAGAAATTTTGGATTCGATTCTTACTTATACTAAAATTAATTAATGTCTCGATCTGATGAGAAAGAATAATCTCCAAAAACATATATCATAGATTTAAACTATATCTTAAAAAAAAAAAAAGTCAAAGAATTTTTCATAAATGTCCCCATGATGTACAACTATACAGTATGTGGTGTAGAGGACATGTAATTTTGTTCGTTATACTTTTGTTATTATTACTATTATTATTTATGATGAATCAAGGGTAAGTTAAAAGATACCAACGGGGGCTTGGTTGAGTGGGTAAGATTCGTTCGCTTTGTGCACCACACCTAGGTTCGAATCTTGCTGCCCGCAGGAGTCCGTTGGTGGGCATCTTTAGTGGGGTAACTCTCCACACAGTAGTATAGGCGGGCCCCCGAGATCGAGCTACCCCGTCCGAGACCATCTGGCGCCTTACCCGAGGGTGTAATATAGCCATAAAAACTTCTATTTTTCTTTCTCAAAAAAAAAAAGGGTAAGTTAAAAGATCAAACCCAAAACTATTTCAACACGGACGTGAACAACATTCCTAAAAACAATCATTTTCATTGTGATATGTGCAAATAAAAGTGAATCCAGTAATAATACTCCAACCTTAATTTGCCACATTAGCAATTTTGAAAAAGATTTTGACAACTATTTCAACCATATTAAGATTTAAGATGAATAGAATTTATCTGGATGAAAAATTTTACTAACTTTTTTACAACTGTTAAAATGATAGATTGTGATTGGTGTATAATAAAATTGATATCATTGGTTGTCCCACTTAAAAATGATATATCACTAATTACAATTTGCCATCTTATAACGTTTTGAAAAAAAAAAAAAAAATTGTTGTGTCTCTAGGGATATTGTATTAAGATATAAGGTCATTGTATAGTATTATACTTTTAAATAGGTAGATAGTAGAGAGGAAGAAGAGGAATCCAAATCGGACACAGCAAAGGATGTTAATATCATTGAATTATTACTTAAACGTTACGGTTTTGAACATTACAACTAATTGTTTGTCATAATTTTTCCTTTTACTTCGCCAACTTCTTACATTATCTATAGCGTCAAGGTATTGACTGCTACTTCCATATCTTCTTCTTGTTTCGTCCTCTACCAGTATCACACTAAATCTTAAAATTCTAATTCATGGTAAAAACATGCACCTGGTTTCAAGTGCTAGGATGGAATCATTATCAAATGCCTTTTCAAATGAAATTCAAGAAAATTCCTTATCAAACCCCATTACAACAAGAACAAGAATTAGTGATTTCAACAATGGGCATTGGAGATGAAATGAGTCCTGTCCACATATCCGATCATCCTATTATTTCAAAAAAGACTAAATAATGCAGCATCTATTATTGCACACCACGTACTATTGGATAAAGATAGCTAACTTGTCCATCTATACAAGAAAACAAATTGAAGTAGTTATCAACCCCTAGCCCCCACCGAAAAAAAAAAGGCAAATTAAACACAAGGAAACACACTTGTAGTTGTATCCAGAAATGATTTCATAAAGGGAGCTGAAATTTTCTTTTTCTTTTTCTTTTTCTTTTTGTTTTGTTGGTGGATATGCATGGGAAGTATAAAACATCAATTTAGCACATGATTCCATTCAATGAAATTGAATTTCCATGGACCCCATGATTGGATTGAAGGGCAACAAAAGTATGAGAATGCTTACCAAGTCAACACCCACATAATCTGACCATATCGTCTGCTCCTGATTGTTTCAATATTTATGAACGTATATGAATTATAAGGACTTTTGGTGGATTTCTGCTGTGTGTTCAATCTTTTTCTTCATTGACAACATTGTGAATTTACTACATTGGCACTTCTTCTAGCTCAATAAACTCAATCTATCCATTTAAGGCAGTACTGCTCTAATGATTTTTGTGCTAATGAGGGGCTGTTCCAAAGGAATTCTGATTAATTAGCTAAATTCCAAAGGGTAACTAAACCTACTCCTTCTTCAATTGAAAGCATTTATGATCTTTATTTGCTACTACCAATTAGGTTTAACCAAACCGATCGAGCATAGGCTTTGGAGTTTGGACCATCCAAAACTTTGACGTAGACCATTAGCTGTATTGTGTTTGCTACCAACACAACAAAGTTAATGAGATCACTAGACACACTACCAACACGGTTCTCTCTCCAATAATGCTCACAAAAGTGATTAAGGATGGTTCCGGGTTCCCGGTCCTCTAAATAAGAAAAGTTTTCCAATAGAGTAATGTCTACTTACACGAAATTTAACAATATTTTTTTTTTCAGTAGTTGAATTGGCAAGTTTTTACTAATTTTTATCTAGATCTAATATCGATAGCGTTTTGTTACTTATTACTAATAATTTGCCATATGAGGTAGGTATGAAATTTTTTGTGTCTATAAATTGTCTTTTCAATATATCAATGGCTACAAAAATCTATTAATCTCAATATGTGTTCTAGTTACCTCAGTTTGTAGAGCTGCAGCGGAACTAGTAATTTATATTTGAGAGGCCAAACTATAATATTCAAATATATATATAGTATTAAAAAAAATTCAAAATTAATGTGGCTCCGCTAATGGGTAAAGTCTTTTATTGTCGAATAAGACATCTCTCCGACTAGGCAAGTAATTGTTGTTTAGGCCTGATAAAAAAAAATTAAATAAAAAAAAAACATTTATCATAGAACGAATGGGGGCAATTGATCTCAACTGATGAGTAAGCAGACTATTTGAAACAAGACTACTGGATCCTTTTTACGTAATTCGATCCTTCCAATAAACAATAAGCCTGTTTATATAGCCCAAGCCCACTCCGTTTATAAATAGAATTATAATTTGGTTTGGCATGCATATGTCAACAATAGAGACTTGGGCCTGAGCTTTGTTTCAACCAGAATGATGATGTGACAGTCAGAAAATAAAGAGGCGTTCAAGCCCAACAAATACAAAAAAGAAAAAGTAAAACTACTGAAGCCCATAGGCCATAGCTCAACCGATTTATAATGGCCAATGTGGTCAACACCGTGAAGATCGAAGTGTGACTTTGAAGATTGGATCACAATCATAATAGTCACAGAGAAATTACAGTTTTCTAGCTTCGTATTTTGCCATGTGCTTCATGGAAGTTGACCACTTTAATTGCCCACCAAATTAAAAAATAATAATAATAATAATTGTTCACACGTTTTCTCCAGCATTCCAAATATGTCTACAAGCATGACACAATAATAAAACTTAACCCCAGCAAATTGTTTTATTGCAATGCTAATCACACCCCATTATATTTAATCTTTCTTTTCTTTTCTTTTTTTTCTTTTGGCTAAGTATTATATTTAATCCTTCTGTTCAAACTTCAGAGATTCAGACATATTCTTTAGTTCAAGACTGTTTTTTAAACAAAAAAGTACGGTGTATGTG
Organism: Quercus lobata; assembly: GCF_001633185.2. NCBI lineage: Eukaryota > Viridiplantae > Streptophyta > Magnoliopsida > Fagales > Fagaceae > Quercus > Quercus lobata. The sequence continues at coordinate 34,251,027 of NC_044915.1, forward strand.
GTCCCTCAGAAATGATATCTACAAACGAAACAGAAAATATTTATGAGTGGTCCTTCAATATATAGTCCTGCCTTCATTGCAATCTCTTTATTGGGTTCTTTGTTTTGGACAGCCAGGAGAAAAGAGATCTGTTAAAACCTGCCTGATTGAGAGGCCTTTTTTTTTTTTTGAAAGGTGCCTGATTGAGAGGCTTTTTTTCTAACGCAGCTATGAAAGCACATTAAAGACTACAATTCAACTACTAACAATTCCAAAAAAAAAAAAAAAAACCATGCAGGTCACAGACTCACAATTCACTTCCTACAAAGAAAAGATAAAATTTGGTAAAATCATTTGTTCTTTTAAGTTTTTTGGATTGAGATCTAGAGCCATAACTCAGACTATTATACCGCTAAACCATGCAATAGCACTGTCAAAAGCTGCGATTAAAAGCTCACTCTTAATCTTAATTAGTCCTTGAATCTTTTTTTATCTTTTTTTTTTTTTTTTTTAATCTTTTAACTTGTTACCTTGTTAATTTTTCCCTCTCACATCAAAATAATAATTACACAGATCACACCATATTCAAATCCAACTATATTTTTAGTGAGATGGAAGGATCAAATCTTAAATGTTTCTATTAGATATCGTAAGGTTTCAATTATCATGCATGCTATTAACATTATTTTTTGTTTAAGTGATTAATAAAATTTACATATAAAATATTGTGTTGATTGCTCAATTGAATAATTACTAGTCACATATCCTTTCATCCTCAAAATTCAAAACAAAATATATATTTTTTTGCTTTGAAGTGTGTTTCTATAAGTTTGTTCACTTAATCTAAATGGTTTAATACATGAAATATCTATGTTTTCAAAATTTCCCAATAAGATTTAATTATCACCCAGATTCGAGATGATCTTGATCAATTTTTTTCCACAATAACCGATATCTTAATATTGTATTAATTTGATATTTTTTAAAATTTTCAAATATTTTTTAAAATCTTATTAAAAACTTTTTAATTTTTTTCATGAATTCTCGCATGTAAATATATAATTGTAAGGACACAATTCTCTGGCGGCCCAATAAGGATGTTGGGCTCGCGTACGAAAGATCCCTCACAATATGATTTGTAGAGAGTGGGCTTGAAAAGCTAGCTGCTGGTCACGGGGCGATGTCCGATCCTGGCTTTAGAGGAATTCAGGTAGAAAAAAGGGATTGGGCTTGAACATTTAAGCCCTTTGACGTCGCATCCTATGGGATGGGGCTCCTCGGAGTAGATCCGAGGACCATTGAGGCCTTACCCCGGTTATCCAACGACGGACTTTCTTCAGTGAAGTCCGGTGTTGTTGAGATGTTCTCCCCCCATGTGATATTTCTCTCTTGGAGGTGGGATCAATCCCCCTTAGATTTACTTACTTTCTTCTTTTATACTCGTCCGTGTTGATTGTCCTTCGTCCACGTGTAGGGTCAATCTATACCAGACTGATATTTGTCCCATCAGTCTAATCCCAGAATTGTTGGGTATGGTTGATAAGGCTGCAGAGTACGGCTCTGTCATGTGTTGGGTCTTATCTGGAAGAGTAGTAAGGATAACTTCCCCAAGATATTTTGGATCTCCTTACAAATTCGTCCCTATACCAGTTTTACCCCTTTATTTCGGTGGGATTCAGGATCTGCCGAGGACCAAACTGTCCTCGGCTGCCTTCCAAAATTGTTTTGTGCTCTGTACTGTAGAGCTTGGGCCACAGCTCTCCTCGGACTAAGCCTTCAAATTTTCCAAGAGCAATTAGGCTTGGTCCTTAAATTATTGGGCCCCACAATAGCCCCTCAAAACCCTTCTATCCGACTTCCGGGTTGGAAGGGAGGGTTTTGGCAAACCCGGGCCCTTAATATGGCTTGTTTAGTTCAACCCCGCATTTATGTGAGCGGTTTTCCACCTGTCCAGGAGGTTAGCCGGTTTTCTAGGGATTCCGTTTAATCTGCTCGTGATCTACTCCTGCCGCTTAGCTGTCCCAGACGCGCCCTTAATGAATCCCCTTTACGAGGCTCATTTATGTCCGGCGGCTCATCTGATAAGGTGGGGAAATGGAACAGATGCCTCTTTTTTCTTCAGATTCCTTTGAGAAACTTGAATGCATTTAATACCCTCCATTCTGTCCTTCCTATAAGAAGGCAAGCAGGAGGCCATCACTTTCGTGCAGACTCCTCTCCTTCCCTCTGAGATCTGAAACCCGTAGCCTCCTTTAGCGCCTGCTTAGCCCGTTTGTTATACGCCATATCAGTACACACCTACCATAACGAACGATGAAGGAACCATGCCCCTCCTCAAAACACCATGTTCCGATAAAGCTTGAAATGGCTCGATCGGGGCAAGAGTGGCGCAGACTTAAGATCTGTCCCGCCTCTCTTTCAGCCAAAATCCGAAGTAGGAGCTCGTCATGTCGAACTCTTGGCGTGACTGAGTCGAGAACGCCCAATATCAGCACCACTCGGCTCCTCACGAGCGTACCTAACATGGCACCAGTGTGTTAGGAGTCAGGGTTGAGGCAGGGGCGAAGCGCTTCTGCTTCTCCCTCTCTTTGCTCACTGGTGCCCTCCTCCGTCTTCCTTTTATAGTCTTCCCAGCACCAGTTCCGCCTTGGTGCTGTCCTTCTCCCTCTTTTGCTCATCTCTTTGTCTTTTCATTTCTCCCACTATTCTTCTCCTCCTCCTTCTCTTACTCATGTCCTCCATCTTCTTCATTGATTTCTTCCTTACTATTTCCCTCTTCTTCGTTCTTTTTTTTTTTTGAAGTGAGTTCTTCTCTTAGTATGAGCAACAATGAGGCAGAGATTGGAGAGACTTTGAAGACAAGTTTAAAAGGCGCTTGACCGTTTACTTATCTGTACTGTGGATGTTAGTACTGCTTCGGCAGCCCCTCTTTTGTATAGGCTTGTTGAAGCCTCTTTTTGTACATTGTAATAATTTTTCATATTAATAAAAATTGTTTCTATTTCACTTTGCATGTTTTGTCTCTTTGTTTTTATAAATTTGCAAGTGCTGCTCGGCTCAATAATACCGCATCTAAATCAATGACGACTAAGACCAAAATACTTAATAATAAAAAGATGTTGCCATAATCTTAATAGAAATGCTTGGCACAATAAGGCAGACCAATAAAAAGTAATACTTACCACCTTGGCTTGGGTCCGAGGACCATGCAAGGCCTTGGTTATGTCCAGAACTTGTAATAATAATAATTTTTTGTACTTGGTTTCCCCATAGGCTTGAGTCCGAGGACCATACAAGGCCTTGGTTCTGTCCAAAACTTATAATAATAATAACTTTTTGTACTTGGTTTCCCCATAGGCTTGAGTCCGAGGGCCATACAAGGCCTTGGTTCTGTCCAAAACTTGTAATAATAATAACTTTTTGTACTTGGTTTCCCCATAGGCTTGAGTCCGAGGGCCATACAAGGCCTTGGTTCCGTCCAAAACTTGTAATAATAATAACTTTTTGTACTTGGTTTCCCCATAGGCTTGAGTCCGAGGACCATACAAGGCCTTGGTTCCGTCCAAAACTTGTAATAATGATAATTTTTTGTACTTGGTTTCCCCATAGGCTTGAGTCCGAGGACCATACAAGGCCTTGGTTCTGTCCAAAACTTGTAATAATGATAATTTTTTGTACTTGGTTTCCCCATAGGCTTGAGTCCGAGGACCATACAAGGCCTTGGTTCTGTCCAAAACTTTATGCCCTCCCTTTTTCTTTTTGCACCTGTCTTTCCTCAGGTGTCTCATAAGTTGCCGAGCATGAAGTTGTCCTCGGTAACGGTTATTCCTTGGTGTGGGCCATAGTCCATGGGCTTCCATGCAGAACGGGCCTGGGCCGCGAATTTATTAGGCCCACAGATTTAGAGGCATTTCCGTAATCTTTGGTCACGCGGTACTTTTTGGCGTCCCAGCATTCGAGGTGCGCCTTCACAAGGCTCCTTTAATCTCAAGGTTGCAGACGGCATTGGAAATCGAGCCGGAGACATTTTGTCTGTAGCGTTCCTTGGGACGCTGCGTGAATTAAATGCCATCACCTCATCTTTTAAATAAATAGGAGAGAAGGTTGCTTTACCTTCGCACGAATTCTTCAGTCTCCTCTCTTAGTACATTATGTTTGAGGCGAGGATTGGGGCAAAGGTGCTCTCTCCGCCACGAAAGCGCCGTGTCTTCCTGAGACTCCAGATAGTGAGGTACGGGCCAAGGAGGCGTAGACTCAAGAGAATATTTCAGTTCGAGAGAGGGGAAAGGATGTCTCTCCCTCTTTTAGTCAAAATCCAAAGCAGGTTCTGGTCATGCCAGATTTTTGGTATGCCCGAAGAAGGAATTTCTGCCATCAGCGCCGTCTGCCTTGTAGCAGGCAAATTTCTGCGGGGGCTTCCCAACTTCCGGCTCCCTGCATCTTTTCTGTAGATGGTGTTAGCCTGAGGTCAGGTTCTTTGGCTGCCTGAGTTATGGGCATGTAGAGGCGTCGAGGAATAGTTTCCTTAGACGACATCTTGGAACAGTAGCCAACCTCTCCTCTGAGATATCTCCTTGGCATCATCTTTACTCTTTTGTACTTTTCTTTTGCTTACGCAGTTAACTCTAATGTAAGCTGGTTTCAGCTTTTATTGTACACTGTACTGTTCTTTTGTCTTAATAAAAGATGCGTTTATTTCTTTATACATACTTTTTTTTTTGCAACAACCACTTTGGGTCTGAATATTAAGTCTAAGCCTGCCTTTAACAATACTCTGGGCGGAAGAACACTTTAATACAAACCCTTATTAGTTTAAACTCGCAAATATTATCAAGTATAACAATGGTAATCCTCAATAGATTGAATTCATGGAACTAACCAAGATAGCTGCTGAGCGTTGCGTGATGCACGCTAGACGAATATCCGAGAGAGCAGCCGAGCAGCGACGGACTTGGATCATGCCCTTGGGGTAACATACTGTGCCGTATCGTATCAGCCCCTTTAGCACTGGGGATTTGAGGGTAGACCGTGGAACCCGTGCAATTAAAGGATTGACCCAACTGTTAACGAGAAGTTCTCTTCGGATGGATTTTAATGCTCCAGTAACAGTTTTTATTTTGTGTACTTGGTTTCCCCATAGGCTTGAGTCCGAGGACCATGCAAGGCCTTGGTTCTGCCCAAAACTTGTGATTTTTCTTTTTTGCAATTGGTTTCCCCATAGGCTTGAGTCCGTGGACCATGCAAGGCCTTGGTTCTGTCCAAAACTTATAAGATTTCTTTATGTACTTGGTTTTCCCCATAGGCTTGAGGTCCGAGGACCATGCAAGGCCTTGTTCTGTCCAAAAACTTGTAAGATTTCTTTTTATTGTACTTGGTTTC